>NW_013654901.1:71226-73726 GCF_000499385.1 Eimeria necatrix
CGTCAACGGTGAGGCAGCTGCTGCTGCTGCTGCTGCTGCTGCTGTACTTGCTGCTGCAGTGCATGCGCTGAATCTGCTGCTCAGTCTGCTGCAGAGCCTCCAGCAGCAGCGGGGACTCAAAAGGGGCCAAAACCTCCTCTCCCTCTGCTGCAGCAAGTGGCTGCAGCAGCTGCAGCAGCTGCTGCGGTTGCTGCTGCCGCAGCGTTTGCACCATGAAGTTGTATATCTGCGCGCAACCAGCAGCAGCAGCAGCAGCAGCAGCAGCAGCAGCAGCAGGGAGTTCAGTGCAACAAGGCCGCAGGCGAAGCAGCATCTGCAAAGAGACAGATGGGACTTCAACAGCACCGGTCGGGAGCAGCAAGAAGCAGCAGCTAGCAGCAGGAAACAGCAGCAGCAAGCAGCAGCAGCTAGCAGCAGGAAACAGCAGCAGCAAGCAGCAGAAACACGCAGCAGCAGCAAGCACCAGAAGAACAAGAAGTAGAAGGCAGCCGCTGCAGCCGCTGCAGCTGCTGCAGCCGCTGCAGCAGCTGCAGCCGTTGCAGCAGCTACAGCCGCTGCAGCAGCTGCAGCCGCTGCAGCAGCTGCGGCCGTTGGGGCAGCTGCAGCAGCTGCAGCAGCTACAGCCGCAGCAGCAGCTGCAGCAGCTGCAGCAGCTGCAGCAGCTGCAGCAGCTGCAGCAGGCCTGTGCTGCTGTGCTGCTGCTGACCTGCAGCTGAATTGCTGCAGTTTGCTTCTGAGCCATGGAAGGCGTTGTTGGCTGTCTTCTTGTTTTGGTGTCGCTGATGAGCAAATAGACTTCTGCTGCTGCTTCCAGCTGCTGCAGCTGACACAGAGTGCAGCAGCAGCTGCTGCAGCTGCTGCAGCAGCAGCGCGCCCTCCCGCTGCTGCTGCTGCTCGCGCAACCAGTGCTGCTGCGCTGCTGCAGCTGCTGCAGCTGCTGCAGGTGCTCGAGCGCTGGGGTGTACGTACACCCCACGCGGTCTCTCACGACGAGACTCAGCTCGTCGATTATTCCGCGCAGCAGCACAGTCTCCTTGCTGCTGCTGCTGCTGCTGCTGCTGCTGCTGCTGCTGCTGCTGGGTGCTTCTGGATATGCGTCCGAGAGAAGATATACTTCTCGGCAGCAGCCGCGGCGCAGCAGCTGCAGCAGCTGCTGCAGCGAATTCAGCAGCCTGAAGCCCAAGAACTGCAGAAGCAGCACAGACACAAGCAGCAGCACCTGAGAAACAAGGTCAGCAGCAGCAGCAGCAGCAGCAGCAGCAGCAGCCCACGTCTTGTATGTTTTCAACTTCAAGGGGCCAGTATAAATGGTAGCGCATTTCTATCGCCGCGTGCTGCTCCGTGCCTGAGGTGTACATACACTGCAGCCTATTCGCCAAGTTTGCTGCAGCAGCAGCTGCTGCTGCTGCAGCAGCAGCAGCCCCAGCAAGAACAGCAGCACCAGCCACAGAAGGGATAGCAGCAGCAGCCACAGGGAAGCTACGAGCAGCAGCAGCAGCCACAGGAGAACCACGAGGAGCAGCAGCAGCCAAAGAGAAACTACGAGAAGCAGCAGCAGCAGCCACAGGAAAGCTACGAGCAGCAGCAGCAGCAGCAGCAGCAGCACCAGCAGCCACAGGACAGCTGCGTGCAGCAGCAGCAGCAGCAGCAGCAGCAGCAACCCCAGCCCGACGCCCAGCAGCAGCAGCGGCAGCCCCCTGCAGGCCCGCCGCTGCCGCCTCGCTGCAGCACGACCAGCAGCAGCAGCAGCAGCAGCAGCAGCAGCAGCAGCAGCAGCAGCAGCAGCAGCAGCAGCAGCAGCAGAGCCAGAGCAGCAGCAGCAGCAGCAGCAGCAGCAGCAGCAGCAGCAGCAGCAGCAGCAGCAGCAGCAGCAGCAGCAACCAGACCTTGGCGCATGGCAGCAGTTGTGCGCCTTTTGGTGTCAGTGCGCAAATACAACTCGGCCTGGCGGTCGCACCAAACTTGAGCAGCAAAATCGGTGGCGGAGAGCAGCAGCTGCTTGCGGGCCAGCAGCGGGCCCAGGAACTTCAGCTGCAGGCCCCCCACCCTGCTGCTGCTGCTGCTGCTGCTGCTGCTGCTGCTGCTGCTGCTGCTGCTGCGGGTGCTGCGGGTGCTGCTGCGGGGAGTGGGGGGGGGCGACAGCGCGCTGGCCGCCGCAGCCAGGTCTTCGATGTCCCCGCAGGCCGAGGCACACAGTCCCGCCTGCTGCTGCTGCTGCTGCTGCTGCTGCTGCTGCTGCTGCTGCTGCTGCTGCTGATTTTGCTCTTCCTGCTGCTGCTGCTGCTCCTGGCTCAGTCTTGGCAGGCGGACGGTAGCCTGCGAAGCGTCGCTTCCATCCTGGCTGCTCACCAAAGCTGCTGCTGCTGCTGCTGCTGCTGCTGCTGCTGTTGCTGCTAGCGTGACCTGCGCAAATGGCGCTAAGTCTTGCTGCTGTTCTGCTGCAGCAGCAGCAGCAGCTGCTGGCGCTTCCTCCCTTTGTTCACTTGCTGCATTCTTTGCT
>NW_013654901.1:81226-83309 GCF_000499385.1 Eimeria necatrix
CAGCAGCGCAAGTTGCAGCAGCAGCAGCAGAAGCAGCAGCACCAAAGTAGCAACGCCAGCAGCACAAAGAGCAGAAGCACCACAAATAGGAGCAGCACAAAGTAGCAGCAGCAGCACCAGCTGCATCACAAGTAGCAGCAGCAGCAGCAGCAGCACAATCAGCAGTAGCTCTGCTGCACTGAAACTCGTGGACAGCTGCTCTTTGAGGGTTTAGGGTTTAGGGTTTAGGGTTTACCTTGGTGGCGTTCATGTGTCTTCGATGAAAGCTCAACCCGCAAAGTCTTCCCGTCTAGAATCCCCTGCAGCCGCCGTAAACCCTAAACCCTAAACCCTAAACCCTTTGAACCCGCTACTTGAGCAGCGAAAAAAGGCTAGAAGCAGCAGTCTCGAGCAGTTACAGGGCGTAGTCCCTGGTGTGAATTAGGGTTTAGGGTTTAGGGTTTAGGGTTTTCGGCGTCAGGCTTTGGGGTTTAGGGCTTGCCCTACGAAGGTGCCTGAGAGTGCTTCCAGTCCAAAATTCATAGGGTTTAGGGTTTAGGGTTTAGGGTTTGTGGCTTGCCCATTGAGGTGCCTGAGGGCGTTTTAAATTCAAATTGCCTAGGGTTTAGGGTTTAGGGTTTAGGGTTTATGGCTCGCCCCCGGAGTTGCCTGAGGGCGTCTTCAGCAAAAATTGCACAGGGTTTAGGGTTTAGGGTTTAGGGTTTGCGCCCTTCCCCGTGAAGGTGCCTGAGGGCGCTTTCGGCCTACGATGCACTGAATTTAGGGTTTAGGGTTTAGGGTTTGTGGCTTGCCCTGTGTAGGTGTCTGAGGGCGCTTTCGGCCTCGGATGCACAGAATCACGGGTTTAGGGTTTAGGGTTTAGGGTTTGTGCCTTGCCCTGTGGAGGTGTCTGAGGGCGCTTTCGGCCTCGGATGCACAGAATCAAGGGTTTAGGGTTTAGGGTTTAGGGTTTAGGGTTTGCGGCTTGCCCCGTGGAGGTGTCTGAGTGCGTTTTCGGCCTCTCGCTGGGTGTCGAACTCCACGTAGGCGTAGCCCTTGGGAATTCCGGCTTTTTTGTCAATGGCCAAATCACAAGATCTAATAACTCCATAAAGTCCAAAAACTTCTCTTAAATGAGCTTCTTTGACGTTTCGAGAGAGGGAGGACACGTTCAGCGTGCACGAGCGGTCGCGCCGCATCTTCAGACCCCACCTAGGGTTTAGGGTTTAGGGTTTAGGGTTTAGGGTTTGCGGTTTCAGGTGCGACCCCGCCGCCGCAGCCGCCCAGCGCCCGAACACAACGCGAAAGCCTCTTGCGGCGGACCACAGCCGCAAAACCCTGCCAACAGCTCTCCTGAAGAAGCCGGGGGTTTAGGGTTTAGGGTTTAGGGTTTAGGGTTTAGGGTTTAGGGTTTGGGATGCGCGAGGAGTTGCTGCAGCCACAACCAAGCCGGGGATGGGGAAAGAGGTGTTTGAGAGGAAACCGCCAAAAAGAGCTCGAGCCAAAAGGACTAAAGGCAAATTTTTAGGGTTTGGGGTTTGCTGCGAGGGTTTAGCCACTAGGGTTTAGGGTTTAGGGTTTAGGGCTGAGGGAGCCCAGCGCAGCCTCGGGGCCCCGCTTCGCCCGCCCATTAGGGCTTTGTACCAAAACCCTTAACTTTTAGGTCTTTTGCTTTTTATTCTTTTCCTTTTTGTTTGTCTGGGGCCCCTAAGGCTGCACAAACTCTATAGGCAGCAGCAGCAGATCTCTTCTGCTGCTGCTGCCTCTGGGGGCCCCCCAGTACCCTTTCGAAGCTGCTGCAGTCCCATGCCCCCCCAGGAGGCCCTGGGTGCTCCTGAGCCCCCGCCTGAGAGGCAGTTTAGGCTTGAGGGCTACGGGTTTAGGGTTTAGGGTTTAGGGTTTAGGGTTTAGGGCTTAGGGTTTAGGGTTTAGCCCTGGGATGCAGCCCCCCGGCCCCGGCGGCGCCTCAGAGGGCCCTTCTGCAGGGGGGCCCCCCTCTGCACCCCACACAGGGGGGCCCCCCTCTGCCCCCCACGCAGGGGGCCCCCCCCTCCCCCTAGTACCCCCTCCCTTGGGGGCCCCCCAGGCGGGGGCCCCCCGGGCT
>NW_013654902.1:0-2980 GCF_000499385.1 Eimeria necatrix
AGGTGACGCGTGAACGACCAACGTTCTGTTGCTTACTTTCTGCCAAGCAAGTGCTCACCTCGCTATTCCCGAAGTATCGCTTATTTTGAAGCAACGTTTCTTCGTGCTTTCTACATGTACTGAACACGCAGGGCTATCCTTGAGTGTATGCTTTAAATATCAAGAAACACGAGAAATCCACAAGCAGAAAATCACGTACTTCCTAAGAATGTCTCCCGGCATCTGAATGCCCCACAAATTGAAACAAACAGAATGTGGCGCTCTTTTACGCTGTACATCCATGATGCTGCAGAGGCGCATCTGTTGCCCACCGCTTAGTTGGCACCATGGCGGTGACCCTCTTGTCACTGTCCAGTGGACAAAGGCATGAAGTCGTCTTGCTGCGCGAGGTTGCTTTGTTCCTTACCTACACGGTGTCAGATTGAGAACACGAAGCCTCTGAGTGCCCTTGCATGGCGTACACGCTGTGGCGAGTTAATATTGGACTTTGCAAATTTTTCAAGTCGTCTTGATGTTCAGCGAAGTGTCACATTGTTGGTGGGCCGTCCACTGCACTGCCTGTTGCACGTTACTCCAGTTATCCAGCTGTCGGCTGGTCGTTTGTCCAATTCGCTGTTTCGACTGCGCACAAGAACACGCCGAAGGTCCCACGAAAGCGAAGATTTCAAGTAATGCGGAATCAACTATTACACAGAAAGCATCTAAATGTGGGGATGGTTCGGGCCTTTTCAGACGAATAAATGTTAGATTTACGAAGCTTGAAAGGTGGAGAGGCTTTGCAGCGGGAGAGCAAAAACGCGTAGTTCTTTCATCTTGCTCAAAGAACATGCTTGCCGATCCTGACGGACTGATTGTCTTGTTTATGGGGCAGACTAATGTCCATGCAGCGATGCAGAGAAGTTGACAAATCACACACTGGATTGTATATTCCAAACAGTCCTGGTTTTTCAAAGCTGAGTGGCTGATGGCTGCAACAAAGCCCTCCACACAAGACACCAAAATGTGCTTTTCACTTGGAGTATGACGTGAAGTGAGACTGAAATACCGACATGCAGTGAACAGATATGAATGATGTTCTCGCTAGTAGTCGCGGCGCCTACTAGCCCCCTTACACAAACTGCGGAGAAGTCTTACTGCCAAGGATCATCCACGCGAAAGGAGAAGGAGCAACCCATAAGTTTGCAAAATGTGCTTGCAGTTACTCACATGCTGTTTTTAAACTGGAGGCACCGAGGTTTTCTAGTCAAGTGGTGCTTGGTCATATGGCTGCCTAATCGGAATCAGCCCACAAAATGCGTGTAGTGCCATATACTGTTGAAGGGATGGGCAAGTAATCAACATGTCATTGTTCTCTACTAGTGCTACAATGCGGTGAAGGCATCCCCGGGAGGTTTATAAGTGGAAACATCTCAAATGCAAAAACACATTTACTCGTGCTACTTGGTACACTACTTTCCAATAGAAAGTCTCATCGTCATATTTATATCCGCGATTATAATTAGGCCCAGTCTCTTTCATAACCGTGATATCGTCCTCGCAAGCAAAGCCAGCAATTTACTAGTACAAATACTGAGTTGCCATCACGATCCAGACCTCACAGAGCACCTGCATCTATTCCTCGTTTACCTTTGGACATTCTCTGGAGGCGATGCGCCCACCAAGGCAAGCAGAGACCAAGAGCAGATGATCCATGACCGTTGTTTGTCGCTTGATAAGCTGATGAGCTCATCTGCAGGAAATGCAACTCCTGGCCGCAACTCTGTGTGGACATCGCAACGCTCGTATCTCTTACAGAATATTCTCATGAGTCACGAATGCAATACCAATTGTCGGTTTTGCATCTTCTGGTTGACATCAGTCTTATGAGTGAGTACGTAAGGACCACCTTGCACTGGTGTTTGCAACTCTGCTGAGGGCCTGCTGCTGTCGATTGACGTATTATTAAATGTATGATGCCGCATGCTGAGGTGTCTCGCCATCGCTTTGGTAGCGGCGCCGATTTATGACTGATGCGCCGAATTCAACTTGTGGGATGGAAGAGGATACTTTGCCGTTGTGGCAGAGTGCAGTTGCTTTCAGACATAGTACAGTGATGACAGTACGGGCATGCCTGCACGCTCTAAAGTAAATGCTGTCTCACAAGTGAGCAGCTATGACCATGATCAGGAGCCTATGTTGACATTAACCTTCAAACAGAACTCGTGCAACGTATGAGTGCTACAGCGGTATAATCGCGGCGCAAGCTAGGTCACGGCAGAATATTATATATTTCAAAAGGTGGATTCTGAATCTCTTCCGCTGCATATGTGTATAAAATGCCGCGCGACCCCACAGAGGTATCTCAGAAACCATACACTTCGCAGGAGCGCCTGCTAATCATGAGAACAGCCTCTAGTCTGCACATCCCGCGTGAATCTCAGCACAAGAGCCTAGCCTATTTGCGCCTGCTGAATAAAAGGAGTGAGCAAACATAGGTATGGTCTATTTTGTACATATCTCTAAGACTCCAATAGCATGTGACGTACATCTGCAAAAGCCAATACCAATTCTATTGATAAGGTGAAACGAAACTCGTATGTGTGACTATGGAGATCAGACTCACACTATCGTCTGCTGATCGCTGTTACACCGAAATATACTAAAAGGCCTTGGAAACGAGAGAAAGGGGTGGTAGACGAAGTGTTAACGCTTTTGCGTTGCCTACGTGGATCCTTCCGTCCGGTTAAGGGCAGTTAGCGCCACGTTTGACGCAGGCTACTTCTGAGAAAGCTCACTTTCTATAGACGAGCGATGGATAAAGACTATGACAGTGTCGATATTTCATAACTTCCAACAAATCGTGAACGCGCTGGCACATGGCGACTGGATGGTGAAGGAGCAACATTAAGGACTGGAACCCTTACATGTACTAAATCCCAGACATTAGTCACGCTAGTCGAAGCAGTCAAGCAAGGACGTCTGCAAGAGGAAACTTAAACCG
>NW_013654902.1:3080-10464 GCF_000499385.1 Eimeria necatrix
CGAAACTTAAACCGCGTAGCTTAACAGTTTGCGCGCGAGAGAGTAACACAATGCCGCAAAATCAACTTCCTTTCAAAGTAATTAGCAACCTAGCAAACCTCGCTTACAAGGAGCGAGCAGTTTTTCTATAGAGTTTGAAGCATTCAGTAGTTGTGTCGATGCTCAATGTGGTGGCAGCCTTGTATGTGGAGTGCATGGCGACATTGTTAGTGCAGTGAGCACAACCGACCCTAGAGCAAGATTTTCAGTACTAGCGTTTGGTGTGGGAAACATCATGTGGCAGAACACACAAAATGCGGCCACATGCAAGCATTTCGGCACAAAGGCACTTGAAGATATGGTGGACAACGAATATGTAGTGCTTTTGTCAAATCGTCACCAGGTTACATGGACCTTTTAATGCTCAATTTTCTCAGAAGGCAAAATTGCGCATGACCTCCTACAAACAAGCAAAGTGGTACTGCAAAATATTGTTGGGGCATCACTGCATCATAAGCAAGGAGAGGTAGGTTTACACAAAGGCTGCTGCCTTGTGTTATACGACAATGTCGTCTCCATACGGCACCTGACGCTAAAAAACACGCTCTAATTAAATTCAAAAATCTACGTCGTATATCCAACGGAGAGGGCGCACAAGCCAAATCATCAACATTTCAAATAGAGGAAACAACAGTAATGCGTGCCATGCAAAGCAAGCACCGACTTCAACACTGTACCAAGCGATCATTTCTTCTATGAATAACTAATGAGTTGCAGCTTTGCGCACGGCTAATCACATGCAACTAGTGGTTCAAACTGCGTTCGTATGCTTCTCGCCACTGCAAAAAAATCTTTTGGAGGGTCCTGAGACCGAGAATAAATTGTGATGGGCAAAGTTCTCGTACCCTTTTGTTGCCTAGTAGGATAACCTTGTCCAGTTGAAAGCAGTTACCCGTAAGCGGTCCGCTGATTAGTTATGAACAAACGCACTTCCTATTGGCGAATAATGAATAAAGACACACTGTGACCGAGCTTGTGTTCCATCACTTCCAACTAGCCCGAAAAACACTGGTGCATGGCTTCTCGATGATGACCAAGCAAATCGATAGAACGCAATTATCGACATCAGCTAAGTCACACCAGTTTAAACAGCCCAGAAAGCGGGGTCTGCGAAAGAGAAGTGGAAACAGGAAACACAAGCACTAACGGCTAGTCCGAAAGAGAGCAACACAATGCCGCAAAGTCACATTGCTTTGAAAAATATTAGCAGCCTAGTACGCCCTATAATTACAAAGAGCTTCATGAAATAGTATTGCTCTGTTTGCCTTCGCGTCGCAGGAAGCGCCGTAGTAGAAACCCTTATGTAAAAATTACCAGTCCAGCATATAGGTTGATTCAACTGCTGGCATATGATGCGCTGCAGCAAAGGCAACGCTGCTTCTGTATCACTTTTTCGAACCAATCGAAGATACAAAATGCGGGTGCTTCGACGCGGGCCAAAGACGCGCAACCCCCTAGTGTGTTGTAGTTCTGGATAAGTAGAGTGGGCCAATGCACACGGAAGCGCTGTAGATGGAAGTAGCTTGAGTACAGAAAGCATTCAGCACACTGAAAAATAGGAGCTGTTCAACAAATAGGCTTGAAAAGGTGGAGGCTTTCCTGCCTGCTCGAAAGGTTGACAATTGAAACTTCATTACGTGCTCGCAATACATTCTCACTTCCTGATGCACAGAATTTTGTCACGTTCCATGGCCTAAGACTCACACGAGAATGCAATGCTTGGCAGTTCGAAAGCAATGTGCTGTTTGCATATAAATCTGCGTTCTCCGCAGCGGCGTTTCTCGTTTGACGTCTGAGTTACAATGACGGAAATATTCTTTCTACATGAGGAAAACGCATTTTCTTTGGGATATTTCTTGAAAATGTCTTGGAGGTCCATGTCTCTCGTGCATTCCGCATACTTGATATTGTGCACAGCGCATGACACGTGGAGCCTGTTACTACACGCAACTGCAAACGCAGTCAAGTCACAGAATTCCATCAAGTTACCACTGTTTGATACTTGCCATATGGAGCAATAGCGACTGGCAAAAACCTGTGGTTAGGTCTGGCCTTTTGTGAAAATCCATTATGGTGCTTTGAAAATACTTAATTATACTAGCACTAAAGCACTGCATTGAATTGTCGATGACTGCTAGACCTTCCGATGCATGATAGAGCCAGGAATGTACGGTGAAGCGAAGGATGGGACCTGCTCAACTGTCGGTCTGCATTGCCTCCGAAGTGACCCTGCATTGTACTTCAAGCAAGTCTTATGTTATCTGTCAAATGCTCGCGCAGCTGTACACTGAATCGTTTCTTCAGTGCATGTCACCCACCAGCTGTTCGAGCGCTTGGCCAGTTCCGGCCCCTAGTCAGTCTGGAACGGTGGCATTTCAGCGAGGGCTACGCGCATATCATATCCTCTTACTCACGTTACTGCTTTTGCGAACGCATTGAACTGGCGTGTGATTGGATGGGCACATAACTGTCTTTTTCCGCACACACACGGCAAGCATGTAAGGGAGTTTGGCCCAGGTTGACTGGCATCCTAACGTATGAATGTAGAGCTATGAGGCAGACGTTCGTCAGAAAAAATTGGTCACCAAGTTATGCTTTTCCCGTAAAGCCCATAGTTCTGAAATTAGAGACTGTCTGCACAACGTACACTCTAGTGAGGATAACCGCCAGAAATACAGCAACTGGACACTCGGCTACTTCGCTGAGCCGCTGTAACGTTGTATCGCAGTAACCTAGGGAACACCGATACCAGCAAATGTAATTCTTTCACAACAACAGGTCCTTCATATGACGGTGGCGCCAAAGAGCACAAATCGATTGCTGCGTGTATTGGCGATCAAAAGGCGTTGAACGTAGGCGGCACACATAGTTTTAAGCATGGACATGTGCCGGCAAAAGTGTCTATGGTCACAATATAATGACTCAGAATAACCGCGATGCGGCTAGCAGCTTATTTGTGCGTTGTCGTTTCCGCAAAAATGCGCTAGACATTGGCACGCAGACGGCGATGCTCACCTTCTGCGCAGCATGCCATGGTACAGCCTTTGGTTATTTTTCATTGCAAAAGGCACCTACGAAGCTCACACTGTGCTAATCACTTTTACTCACACCTTACAGGTGCAACGGATCATTCGACAATTGTTCACGGATAGTAGCAATTAGACAACTTACACTGATTTCTTTCTATGCCGCCATTAAGATACATCAGAATTCTCGCAATGCACATCGACCAATCGTTCTTCGTTGTAAGCAGTAGAGAAACCACGTACTTGTCATACAACAGTGAATGACAGTTTAACGCAAAAGTGCCCGAGAAAAGGATAATTCATGAATAAATAACATTTCAGGTGCAAATGCTGCATGCGCATTATCACAAAGCAATCTGGAAGCCATCCGCTAATGCCTCTAATATCGCCATAGATGGCAACTCTGCCAGAGCAACCATCGCCATAGATGACAACTCTGACAGAGCAACCAGTTCAAGACCAGAAAGCATGAAGAGACATTCTCATGTGACATTGTTCAAAAGTGCTATCACATGTATAACCTACCTCGGACCTTGCCTATAAGTCTACGAGTGGGGTGCAAACACTGTGAGGCCAGTAGTATCTCATTATCAACGGCGTCTACGCTCAATCACACAGCAAGGCAAGCCACTACTAGAGGCATGCTCATGAGGAAGCGATGTATGCGTGTCTTGTGTTATTGATTCTTACTAGCTACCCGTGAATTTCATCAGTCTCGAAGACGCTTCCTCAGTCTGCAGCCGAGGTGTTTCGGGCATGGCTCCCAGTTAAGGCAAAGCTTCTGAGAAGGGCAGTTTTTGTTTGAGCTTCGTGGTGTATCACTCCCAAGGTACTTCCCAAACAACGTACTCAGTCGACGTTTTGCTTAGGGAAGACACCAAACTACCCACGCGAGCTTTCTGTTTGTTCGACAATACATGGATTCGCAAGCGAACACTAGCTGAACGCGCCTGATGTATTCTTCCTTAACGCGGATGCGCTAGCTGTCAGAACATTTACATTAATTAGACTTGAATAGCACATCATTTCATTGCAGATTTGCTTAGCTTTCATTGCTGCAAGCAGTATCGAGGCAACCGACGCACCGCCTGAGCCTAGGTGATGCCACATCACTTTCAAATAGAAGAACAGGCGCCTTAGTGCGAGTATGTCAGTTGAAAACAGAGGGAAGCCAAATCACACTAAAGCATGAGAGAGTGAATTTCCTGCGAAGTACAATTTCAGCTCAAAGAAGTTGAATCCGCACAAATACGCTTCAAGTAGAACAGTGCTATTGGCGATGTATCCTTGAACACAAAAATAGTGCTTTGGAAGAAACTTTCGAAGTGCCTGTTAGAATAATTCTGCTTGACAATCTCTGCAGCAGTGAGCTACACACCGGCACGCAAACAAACATGCGCACTTTCTGAAAGTTGTTTGAAGTTGTTAAATGACACTGCTCTTGTGAAATAGCATTTTGAGAGAACCTCAGAACCGTAGTTATCAAATGTAAAAAGAAACTTGAGAGAATTGTAAAGCGATTGCAAAAGAGCATTATGCACTCGCCAACATTCCTGTAACACAGCTTGACAAATATCTTCTCTAGTTTGTGCCGTTACGTTTCTGCCAAAAAGCTGTAACGATCTTGAAATAGCCCCATGTTTGTTCGCACCGAAACAACGGTAATATGTGTTTGTAATATCTTGAATAAATCCGATCTTCACGCCATGAAGCTGCCGTGGAAACTTTATTCCCCCGGTAAAGCAAGCTTGCTGTTGTCAGCCGTATCGGAAGATGAGATCTCACAAACTGAATATCATATTGTTGATCCTGAGAGTGGCACAACCACCTAAAGCTCGTGTATCCTTCTCACTGATCACGCATCAGGCTCAGCTGTTTACTTGCATATTGGCAGGTGCAAGTGGACCGAATTCGAAGGCCAACTCTCCCGATCCAAAAGGTATGTTCCTGGAAATTCGAGCAAACTAGAGTACCGAAATCAAGACAAACACTGTGGTGTACGAAGAGAAAGTTAGTCAATTTCTATGTTTCTCGCACACAAGATGATAATAGCCCACTAGCAGTACCTGTATCGTATCGCTTTCCACCATATATCTGGAATGCTGTACTCGGTATCAAATGCGTTTCGATTAAGACCGTACATGGACCTGAGGTTGCAATAACAGCCGATTTTCAGTTTCCACGAAGATAGCACCTGTCAAACACTGAACAGTTGTTTTGAGTCTGCGCCACTGCAATCAACGCACAGCTGTTAAACGTACAGCCTAGTGAAAAGGGCATGCACGCATGATGCAACGTTACACCTGGCATTTTGTGTCGGCTGTTGTGAATCCGCCTGACGCTTACTTGGACGAATGCACAAACTTGCACACATGGGTGGCCCACGACCACAGATGCACCAAATGACCATGTAAACTAAGTAAACAAACTTATTGCTGCACACAGCAGCGCTGCCACCACCCGCTGCCAAGTTTGGACAGTACAAATATCTCCATGCAAATCGATGTTGCTTATAAAAGAGTTTCTGAAAGCACTAAAATACATCAGGAAAAAAACGATATGCTTCACAGGTCAAATATGCTTGATCGTCTTTGCGGAAAATGCTCCAGTCTTTGGCACACAGACAGTATTCCGCGTTTCCTGCACGTTAGCAAACGATATATTCGTGCGGTACTCAGGCATACGAATTTGTGCAGGAACCACACACCTTGTAAGTTGCGATAAGCCTAAAAGGCCCCAATTGCTTCCTTACGTATTGTCAGTAGTTGCCGGGTCATCTGTAACTGCCAATAAGACACAGACGCTAGACGTACCGTGAACGCATCATAAAACCATGAAGGCAGTTTCAGCTGGCTGTTCGCGATAAGAAAAGTTCATCAAAAGCAATCTTGATTATACCGCATTTGCATGCGGGTCAACATACAAATATCCAAACTGTGAGTCAAAGTTTCTTATTTCTTCAGTGATGACGCCTTTTCTGGATAAACCAACTTAAGCTCAACAAGCATTCTCATGGCGAACACCTAGATGCGTTATAATCAGCGATGGCTGAATCAGGGGCCTTCCAGGAGTCAACTGTAAAAGCTTCAACTTCTTGCGATGTCTAGCATATCATTATAAAATGACATCTATCCTATATCACGCGACCAGTGAATCATCGGCAACTACAGTGCTCCGGCAAACTGTATTATTTTACATTCATGCCCATGTTACGAACCAGCTAGTCGCGTGTTTCATCAGTTTAGACGCATCCTTCAGCGGGTTCGTTTCACACGTGCTTACGACTGAACTGTATCGTCCAGGGTTCAGCGCAGTCGCCGCAGGCACACACATTTTAAACCTTCTAGACCAGATATACCCAAACAAACATTTTCAGTGCCAAAAGCGGTAGATAATGCCCGACTATGCATATCGTATCCACAAATATTTTGAAAGTTTCACCAGGGACACAACATCGGTCAGGCACTGCGCCGTGTGCAAATACTCATTACCTTCAGCGGGTTCGTTTCACACGTGCTTACGACTGAACTGTATCGTCCAGGGTTCAGCGCAGTCGCCGCAGGCACACACATTTTAAACCTTCTAGACCAGATATACCCAAACAAACATTTTCAGTGCCAAAAGCGGTAGATAATGCCCGACTATGCATATCGTATCCACAAATATTTTGAAAGTTTCACCAGGGACACAACATCGGTCAGGCACTGCGCCGTGTGCAAATACTCATGCTATAGAATGCATTGATGCAGTTCTGAACAATAAACATGCCAGGCAATGTACTGCGACATACAGCTTCGAAAGTGCAATTCTTCTCGAGCCCAAACAGCTTCACGCAAACACCAATGAACAGAACGCACATGCATGCCTAGGAACGGCTCACAACGGCCAACGCAGCAAACAACAATGCCGCCAGAGAGCATAAATCGATTGCTGCGTGTATCGGTGATCAACAGGCGTTGAACGTAGGCGGCACACATAGTTTTAAGCATGGACATGTGCCGGCAAAAGTATCTATGGTAACAATATAATGACTCAGAATAACCGCGATGCGGCTAGCAGCTTATTTGTGCGTTGTCGTTTCCGCAAAAATGCGCTAGACATTGGCACGCAGACGGCGATGCTCACCTTCTGCGCAGCATGCCATGGTACAGCCTTTGGTTATTTTTCATTGCAAAAGGCACCTACGAAGCTCACACTGTGCTAATCACTTTTACTCACACCTTACAGGTGCAACGGATCATTCGACAATTGTTCACGGATAGTAGCAATTAGACAACTTACACTGATTTCTTTCTATGCCGCCATTAAGATACATCAGA
>NW_013654903.1:0-4430 GCF_000499385.1 Eimeria necatrix
AAATAGGTGGTAGATTCGTTATCTTTCAGTGTTCGCGGCCATTAGAATTAGATGCGTAGCAATGAAAGCAGTCCAGAAAGCCGAACACTGCCAGGGAACCTCTTGAGTGCAACCAGCGCACCCTCACAATGCAGCAGCGCATTTGCTATCATCGGCCTAGAGAGGTGAAAGCCAGTAGTTGGCGTTGTTGCAACCATGGACGCCACCTCCCTAAAACCAGTGCACACGTACAATGGATAATACAGAGAATAGAGCAGAGACTTCTGCTCACGATGTCGTTGCATTGAAACTCCTGCTAAAGCAGAAACACAACATCTAAAACAAATTTCAAAAGGACAAGTTGTGCCTATAAAAGGTGCTACGAAAGGGAGTTCCTTGAGTCAACTTCACAGTGTGAGAATTGCACTTCAAAAGGCATCAGCAACCCAGAAGGACTAAGCAGGCGCTGTTTGTTATCATTTAATGGCGCAACGATGGCACATAGCTTCAACTTTCAGTGCGGCTACAGCAAGCAAATGGTTCGCTTCAAATTTTCGCTAGACCTAACACTGCCATGTTGAGTCAACATCACAGTGTGAGATTTACAGTTTAAAAGGCATGAGCAACCCAGAAGGACTAAGCAGGCGCTGTTTGTTATCGTTCAATGGCGCAACGATGGCACATAGCTTCAACTTTCAGTGCGGCTACAGCAAGCAAATGGTTCGCTTCAAATTTTCGCTAGACCTAACACTGCCATGACACTACCCCATTGGGGTCAACTACGAATTGTGCAAGCTCCGCTGTGTACCATAGAAATAAATTCACAGCATGGAGTCTCTAGGATAATTGCCACAAACACTGACGCCACACATAGTAAGCATATCACTGAAATGCCAAAAAGAAAGTTGACCGTAAGTAGATTGGTCCACCTTTCCATACTGTCTGCTCTCAAAAGCAGATAATATCGCAAGAGCAGGTAGTATGCCTGCCTTTCATGGGAAGTTGATAGGCTCAGAGATTTTCGCTATCTAGCAGAATCTTAGCCACACGCAGCATTATACATAATTTGTAATGCCGCGCTAACCAAAGTACAGAGACAGGAAAACTTTGTGAAGCGAAGGCAAAGCAGTCCATCGAACAACATTTGTTGCGATTGATGCTTCATGCTAAGCTTCCGCAACATGCTCATGATGCTTACAAATATGACATCGTGGCGTAAGAAGGGAAGACGCTCTGATTCCACAAGACAGAAATCTAGTTCTTAATTCAACGCATTGAGCAGAATGGAATGGTGGCCAAGCGAACCAGCGCCGCCTGAACTTTCTTTTTGACGGTGTCACATGCTGAACACACAGATAAAAGCGCTCACTTGAAAGCATTGATCTATCATCGCGATTCAAATCCCCTTCACAAGCGTGCACTCACAGAGAAGGCGCTACAGCTCCCGGAAAAAACAGAATATTTGCATCGCCCTTGATGCATTTCGGCCTGCCTCGAAACGCGGCCTCCTGATCGCGCATCATGGAAAACATTCATGGCGAATTTTAGATGTACTGCATTAGCTGACAACTTTGTTAGTAGAAGTGTCATGTCTTGAAACTTTCGATGAGGTAGCTGTATATCTTGACTGGATGCGCACAACCCAGATGGTTTATTAAGATTGTCGATGCTAACATAAAATGGTACGACCTATCAGTCAAAGACATGATTAGAAGTTTGCGTTGCATCTAAAATGTTCGTCGCTTTCGCAGTTGCAGAAATCCAAAATACGTATATTACCAGCACGTTTATCCCTTACCAGGAAAGAACTGGCCGCTGGACGAATACCGTGAAAGATTGCATGAGAGTATGAGAAATGTGTGCAGAAATAGGGAAGCGTTGCGAAATAATATTTATCGCGCATTAGTATAAGGACAGGACATCTAGCCGAGAGACGCCCTGCCCTACGTTTGCAGCAGCTGCCGAAGTATCAGGAAAACTTTGACACAATCGATCATATTCATGACTTTGTCGCAAATCGGTAAAACATATCTTTTTTTATCAGCAAGAAAATCATCTGCTGTGTATGCATGATTGTGGCAGTAGACTTCGTATGGAACACGTTTTCCAGCTGGCAGTTCTACAAATGATCTGATTCGGTACCTAGCAGCCAACATTGCTGCTTTTGATGCAGGATCTTCAACATTATTGCAGGCCTATATATTGTAACGATTCAGATTCTGCTGCCTGGCAGCTCCGGAGGCACCCACTGGCATCGATCGATTGCGGTCAAGCATGCTTATATAGTGCTCAACAACAGCAGGAAACGACTAAGAAGATTTGGAAAAGCTGCCTTTGAGGCTACAGCGGAGAGGACCGACTCTCAGTCCATCTAAAGAAACCGGATTTAAGAAAATGTTTTGAAGACTGCGCACATTCTTGCTCTGTACAATACGGTAAAGAGGCAATTCTGCACTATGCAAGAGAAATTGCTGCACTCCGAAAAATCATACACAAATCACCAGGTGCGGACACAGTTTTGCTCACTAGTTGCAAAGAATTCATCGTGTTTCTAAGATGCTAGATAGCCGTTGTTGTCATGCTCCAAGCATTGTTGCAGTTTGAGGAAGCCACGGATATCAAAAAGACAGGATGCATATATGAGCTGGCGTGCGCCGAACGTCGTACCATTCTCTTCTGTTTTCCAGATTTATTTAACGCCGACTGAGCTACGACTGACTTGATAGTGACAGTAACATCATCCCATGACGGATCACAGTATCGACAAACAAATTGGACCCAATGTGTCTCGAAACGCTCCTGGAAAAAATTGCTGTAATCTAGAGGACTTAGAGTCCCTCAGGTGAGCTCGTCCGAGCAATCGAGGACTGGCAAAAATTTGAAGCTGCCTGCCAAAGTGTTGCACATGGCACCAATGTAAGATTACTATGCTCCACACATAACTGACCTTCCTAAAGTACTTTCTTGTTGTCTCTAGAGCTTTAGTTTTGTTTCGCGTTCTCGTAAGACTCACGCGCCGATCAAGGGATGGCATGACATCGCCTATATCAGACAGAATGGTAGGAATGGCTCTAAACTTCGAAGTGCGGCAGCTTCTGCATTGTGCGCGAATTGTCCTGCAGAGCAGGCTTTTCAAGACACACTGCCAATGCATTCAACAACATTTGGCAAGGGGCAAGCCAAGCGCAATACATTAAGCACCAAAAATCTGTATAATCATGCTGGGCCTCCCGCAAAGCGTTTCCGCCGCACAGGGCTTTTCCACTTACAATATATTTTCCATAGCGACGCCGTCGTGCCCAGGACACTCGTTCTAACAGCTATTCGTTTTCACATACCGCAAGTAGTACGTTGCACGCTGTTTACAACATTCCCTCTGAAAACTGGTAGAAGTAATTTTTTAATCTAACGGCGATATATGTAGAGCAGAGGTAAGCAGTAGTAATTGCCTAAGAGTAAATGCGACGTTTGGCAAAGTCTGTATTCGCAGCAGGCTGATGAAACAAGCTTTAAGTTGTGTCCGAAACAAGGCAGGCAGTGGACGGGGTAAGATACAGCTGAAAGACGAACAAAAAAGCATATGACCATGAAGCAAAACAATGTCTGCAGTTGCCTTCCAGATTGAACTCACGCTGAGCGATCAAGCATCAAGACGACTAGTAAGAATTACCTCCGCAGTCACATTTGAGTATTTGCATCTAGCTAGTCTGCACTGACTGGTTGTGAGGCGGCTTACAGCCTGCCATGCAGTCCATCGTTGCCGGCCTATATGTGTGCTGAGATATGCCTTTAACGCAGCTTTAGCGTCTATGTGCTGCTAGAGAATTGAGCATGTCTCAAAGCATCATGCACGCCTGTGAGCCGGCGTATCTACCATTTGACTCAAGCAGTTACACGCTGAAACTCACATTTGACACGCACTTTTACGAGGCTGCATCTGGCTTGTCAGCTGGTGATTTTGCTTCAAGCAGCATATGCCCTGGGTCAAGGTTGACTAAGCAAAGGAGCGACCCCTGACTTAGAAGCGCTCTTGTCGTTTCCGGCAGCAGTCCATATTTGTAAACCTGACTATTGGTGATGCGTAAAATGAATGACCGAAGTAGTGATGAATTCCCTGATTCATAGAAAAGCTCTCATATAAGCTTAAACGGATCCCGAGCTTGTTCCTTTTCGAAATGGGATGCTGGATTTTGGTAACTAATGAACAAAATGCGCACGCCATGTGACCGCTGTTAAAAAGCTTGCAGAAGGCAGAAAAACCGTTTTGAATAGAAGGACGAAAGATGCGCAGCTAATTAACTGCCTCCCAGGAAATTTTCTTTTCTTTGATCGTTGAACAGAGAGACACACATCCTGTAGAGAGCATCGATACGAATTGCTCATACAATTTGTGGATATGAACAAAGGGCTGAGTTCCAACTAGCATGCATCCGCTCACCTTCTGAAACAAA
>NW_013654903.1:4530-10071 GCF_000499385.1 Eimeria necatrix
TAGAAGTGTCATGTCTTGAAACTTTCGATGAGGTAGCTGTATATCTTGACTGGATGCGCACAACCCAGATAGTTCATTACGATTGTCAATGCTAACATAAAATTGTACGACCCATCAGCTAAAGACATGATTAGAAGTTTGGGTTGCATCTAAAGTGTCCGTCGCTTTCGCAGTTGCAGAAATCCAAAATACGTGTATTACCGGCACGTTTGTCTCTTACCAGGAAATCACTGGCCGCTGGACGAATACTGTGAAAGATTGCATGAAAGTATGAGAAATGTGTGCAGATATAGGGAAGTGTTGCAAAATCATTTTTATCGCGCATTAGTATAAGGACAGGACATCTAGCCGAGAGACGCCCTGCCGTTCGTTTGCAGCAGCTGCCGAAGTATTAGGAAAAATCCGACACAATCGATCATATTCATAACTTTGTTGCGAAACGGTAAAAGATATCTTTTTTCATCAGCAAGAAAATCATCCGCTGTGTATGCATGATTGTGGCAGTAGACTTTGTATGGAACAGTAATGACGGTTTCCAGCTGGGAGTTCTACAAATAATCTGATTCGGTACCTCGCAGCCAACATTTCTGGTTTTGATGCTGGAACGATCTTTAGCATTCTTGCAGGCCGATATATTGTAACACGATTCAGATTCTGCTGCCTGGCATCTCCGGAGGCACCCACTGGCATCGATCGATTGAGGTCAAGCATGGTTGTGTACTGCTCAAAAACAGCAGATAACGACTAAGGAGATTTGGAAAGGCTGCCTTTGAGGCTACAGCGGAGAGAACCGACTCTCGCTCCATCTAAAGAAACCGGATTTATGAAAATGTTTTGAAGACTGCGCACATTCTTGATCTGTACAATACGGTAAAGAGGCAATTCTGCACTATGCAAGAGAAATTGCTGCGCTCTGAAAAATCATACACAAATCACTAGGTGCGGATACAGTTTTGCACACTAGTTGCAAAGAATTCATCGTTGTTTCTAAGATGCTAGGTAGCCACTGTTGTCATGCTCTAAGCATTGTTGCAGTTTGAGGAAGCCACGGATATCAAAAAGACAGGATGCATATATGGGCTGGCGTGCGCCGAACGCCGTACCATTCGCTTCTGTTTTCCAGATTTATTTAACGCCGACTGGGCTATGACTGACTTGGTAGTGACAATAATATCATCCTTTGAGGGGCAACAACATCGACATACAAATTGGACGAAATATGCCTCAAAACGTTCCTGGAAAAAATCATTATAATCTAGAGGACATAGAGAATCTCAGATGAGCTCATCCGAGCAATCGAGCACTGGCATAAATTTGAAGCCGCCTCCCCAAGTGTTGCACATGGCACCAATGTAAGGTTTCTTTGCTCCAGACGAAACTGACCTTCCCAAAGTACTTTCTTGTTTTTCCTAGAGCTTTGGTTTTCTTTTGGGAACTCGAAAGACTCACGCGCCGATCAAGACATGGCATGACATCGCCTATTTCAGACAGAATGGTAGGAACGGCTCTAATTTTCGAAGTGCGGCAGCTTCTGCATTGTGCGCGAATTGTCCTGCAAAGCAGGCTTTTCAAGACAAACTGCCAATGCATTCAGCAATATTTGGCAAGGGGCAAGCCAAGCTCAATACACTAAGCACCAAAAATCTGTATAATCATGCTGGGCCTCCCGTAAAACGTTTCCGCCGCACAGGGCTTTTCCACTTACAATATTTTTTCCATAGCGGCGCCGTCGTGCCCAGCACACTCGTTCTAACAGCTATTCGTTTTCACATACCTCAAGTAGTGCGTTGCACGCTGTTTACAACATTCCCTCTGAAAACTGGTAGAAGTAATATTTTAATATAACGACGATATATGTAGAGCAGAGGTCAGCAGTAGTAATTGCCTAAGGGTAAATGCGATGTTTGGCAAAGCCTGTATTCGTAGCAGGCTGATGAAACAAACTTTACGTTGTGTCCGAAACAAGGCAGGCAGCGGACGGGGTAAGAAACAGCTGAAAGACGAACAAAAAAGCAGATGACCATGAAGAAAAACAATTTCTGCAATTGCCTTCCAGCGTGAACTCACGCTGAGCATCAAGACGATTAGTAAGAATTACCTCCGTAGTCACATTTGAGTATTTGCATCTAGCTAGTCTGTACTGACTGGTTGTGAGGCGGCTTACAGCCTGCCATGCAATTCATCGTTGCCGGCCTATATGTGTGCTGAAATATGCCTTAAACGCAGCTTTAGCATCTATGTGCTGCTAGAGAATTGAGCATGTCTCAAAGCATCATGCACGCCTGTGAGCCGGCGTATCTACCACTTGACTCAAGCAGTTACACGCTGAAACTCACATTTGACACGCACTTTTACGAGGCTTCATCTGGCTTTTCAGCTGGCGATTTTGCTTCAAGGAGCATATGCCCTGGGTCAAGGTTGACTAGGCAAAGGAGCGACTCCTGGCTTAGAAGCGCTCTGGTCATATCCGGCAGCAGTCCATCTTTGTAACCCTAACTATTGGTGATGCGTAAAGCGAATGACCGAAGCAGTGATGAATTCCCTTATTCATAGAAAAACTCTCATAAGCTTAGGCGAAGCCCGAGCTTGTTCCTTTTCGGAATTTGAGGCTGGAATTTGATCACTAATGAGCAAAATGCGCACGCCACGTGACTGCCGCTGAAAAGTTTGCAGAAGGCAGAAAAACAGTTTTGAATAGGAGGAAAAAGGATGCGCAGTTAATGAACTGCTTCTCAGGAAAATTGCCTTCCTCTGATCGTTGAACAGAGAGACAGACTTCCTGCAGAAAGCATCGATATGAATTGCTCATGCAATTTGTGGATATGAACAAAGGGCCGAATTCCAACAACCATGCATTCGCCAAGTTTTTTTCTCTCACCTTCTGAAACAAAATGGCATATCTCTACACTCAATGGACGGGATCTCGGGTCAGATATGCGAGCGCAATCAACAAAGAAAAACATCCAGAGGTAGCCTGACCCTTGAGCAATGGCCGGAACTGCCAGCATCGCAAGAATGTGTGGGCAGTTAGTCCAATGAAAGAGCCACGCTAATATAAAAAGGCACATGACAGAGGACCCAAATCTTAATCCGTTGCTGGGATGCTGCGTGAAAATATTTATGTTATGGACTAATTCACGTTTTTTCTTATTTTCGCAGTGCAGTGATAGAATCATGACGTACTAACTGCAAGTGCAGTGTGAACTTTCACATCTAGACGTACTTCAGAGCACTACGGATACCAAATGTTCAATGTTCTGGTTTCAGTTTTGCCTAAAAACCCGCGCGTGCACGTTACAAAGAAAGATTTACTACTCTAAATGCACTGTAGTAGATCCACAAAGTATAGGACAAAAAGGCCAAATTCAACTCTTTGTTAGTTGGCTCAAATCATCATCTAAATGCTAAAACGTTAGGCGTCAGCTTCTGCCTTCCCACACGCGTTTGAATTATTCATACTTTCTGCTTGATGAGCTTCTACCTTGCTGTCTAAAGATGTTGGCAATCAAATGAATACCACTGCTTTTATCAGACATTCACCCATTCAAGTATGTACGTTTTAAGTGCATCGCTCCGCTCGCAACAACAAGGGTTTGGCATCATTGACGTAGGAAATGCTCACTCTCTGACGATTGTTGAGTTGTTCGGCACTGGCGAGGATTTTTAGTCGAGATAGTTCTACAGTACAACAAACTTTTTCAGTGTGAACTCTTGCCTGCCCCCTTGATAACCTCCCACAAAATTGCTAAATTTTCTTTCTCTGGGCATTATCTACAATGACACGCCTCACTCGCTGCGAAAAATATCATTTAAATCCCTTACGTATAGAAAACTTCTCTAGGAGGCATCTATGGCCAAAGTTACGTAAGTATTTATACTTTTCAAAAACGGCCGACTAATATGGGTGCTGTAGAGCGGCCTCTGATGCATTTTACGGAGCTGCTGGAGTGCGATAGTGGGCCAGGTGTCCTCGACTGCACTTGAAAGATGAACATATTAGCCGTCATTGCGGCCACAATGTTCTTGAGGATGGAGGTAAAAGAAAGCATGCAGGCGATGATATGTTCTTAATGTATTGGACGTTTCACCACTACAAAACATTAGAACGAGCACTGCGAAAGAACCACTTCTTGAATCCCTCAACTAAGGATCAGAGACCATTAGCACATACTTACATCCCCAGCTTGCAATTGACAGGAATCAAAAAAAGCCTTTCCCATTTAGCCGCTTGCAAAACGGCAAGCATTCACCAATTTGAGACACTATGCGCATGCCCACAGATTGTTTCAACAGGCGCCATCCAATTAAAGGTTTTAAGCATTCGCCTTCTAAACGCCATAGAACTGTTTGCGGACGTACGCAAATTTCAGGAAATAGCCTTCCGAAGTGATGTGCGCCTGAAAAAAATAACGATTTCCAGGCAGCCGCTAGAAGTACTCAAGCTCAGAAAAATTTTCAAAAAGACTGCAAGCAGGCAAATTTTTCAGAACCATCTGCACCAATATGCAACTACTTTAAAAATGAAATCCTCTTGCCCAACCAAGAAGGAGAATGCCCATCAGCAGCACGAAAACTATCGCGTTTCCAAAAACGATACGGTGTCGTACTCTATCACAAACTAAGCACATCCTCCTAGCACTTGGCCAAAGCTGTTCGCATGGGTTCAACAACGCACAGCACATGTTGGTTTTGCTCACTCCCTATGTCGCGAGACACTACAAGCACAAACAATTGTGTTCATTTTCTGGCCAGCGATTGCCCGTGAGAACTAAAACAGCTTTCAATAACTTGAAGAAATGTAGGATTTTCGGGGCTATTAAACTCCAAGCAAAAAAAGTATCTTTGAAGCCCTAATGCACGAAAAAGCTCATGAGAAGAGATCCATATGCATGCACGTCTGTTACACATTTAACTGACCATCAGGCTATATTTTTGAAAGAAAAAGTGAGCAGGAAAGACACGGTGTCCAAACACATTAGAGAATCCTGGAGCAAATGACGGCACGCCTAGCGAACGCAAGCCGCTGTAGTCGCACTTTCAAGAGATTTACAGCAACTCGTGGACAATAACAGAAACTGATAGGCGTTTAACTGAGTAGCATGGCAGCCGCTTAATTTTGGCACAATGAGAAACGCCTACGAATCACAGGCTACAGAAGGAAAGGCTATGCAGGGACACAGTCAAGCGCCGCCTCTGGTAACGTGAACTACAGATTTATCTGGCGCCCAATGTGGAAGATTACGCAGCAACAGAGAGCAACCCAAAAGAGACATTTGCAGCAACAGAGAAGCAAGCTTTGCCCTGGATGCGTTGAAACGCATGTCCCTCTGGTGGCAAACGTTAATAGCCATCATTCGCATCCACCAAATTTCTCGCGATGGTGCAAATGTCTTATAAGGCTTCATACTGCCTGAGATGTACGAAAGGACTCCAGGTGTTGAACGAAAAAACCTGCTCACGTTAAACCAGATATTCGCAGCAAAGGAGTTGGTTTCCTGTGCGCATGGACAATCTCAAATGGCAACCGCAGAATATCAGCTG
>NW_013654904.1:0-7592 GCF_000499385.1 Eimeria necatrix
GTAATGTAGTCCTAAACACACAAGCCCCTCCTCTACCACTACGCGGAAATGCCCCACGAAATGAGCGTCGAGTTCTCCGCAGAAGAAATACTCGCAGGCAAACCCTAAACCCTAAACCCTAAACCCTCAATGTAGTCGCCCTAAACCCGCAAACATAAACCCGGAATCCTAAACCCGAAACCCGGAATATCTGAACCCCAAACCCTAAACCCTAAACCCAGAAACTCAAACGCTCAACCCGGAATCCTAAACCCTAAACCCGAAAACCTAAACCCTCAACCTGGAACCCTAAACCCTAAACGCGGAATAGTAAACCCTAAACCCTAAACCCAGAACGCGGAACTCACAAATCTCAAATCCGGAAGCCTAGACCCTAAACCCTCGACTCTAAACCCTAAACCCTAAACCCTTGGCTCAAGTGGCTGCCTTTGGCCCGAAATGCGGATGTCGGCACTTTACGCTAGAAGGGGGTCTTTAGGGTTTAAACCCTAAACCCTAGAAGAGGGAGCTTCTTCCCTAAACCCTAAACCATGGAAAAGGGACTTTCGGCAGTAAACCCTAAACCCTTGTCGCTATGCGCGCGGGCAGAATTGGTCCTGAGGCGCCAAACCCTTGAGCGAATGCCGGCGAGAACGCAGGACTCCCAGAGTTAGGGTTTAGGGTTTAGGGTTTAGGGTTTAGGGTTTGGGGTTTACGCGCAGTGGTGAAGAATTGGTTCGATTTAATTAAGGTTGAATGGCGGGACTGCTACTACACCTCAAATCGCAAGTCAATGATGCAGGTCAGCTAATAACGCAAACCCTAAACCCTAAACCCTAAACCCTCAACAAGGCGTGCAAGCAGTGGCTCTGCGTGCCTGCGCGTCAGAAGCCGTAAACCCTAAACCCTAAACCCCAAACCCGAAACCCTAAGCCCTAAACCCTAAACCCTGAACATGGCCAACAGCCGCTAGTCCTCAGCGCCCACGCTCTCTAAACCCTAAACCCTAAACCCTAAACCCTAGGTTTGCGTCTGCAGGTGCAGTACCACTGCCTGCACTTCGTGGGGATTAGGAACGAAAAGCCTTCCCCAGAGCTTGAGCCTGGCAGCTCTGGCTAAACCCTAAACCCTAAACCCTTATCTCGAAACCCTAAACCCTAGATGGACAACTTGAAAAGCTCGGCTGAAGCCTTCTGCTGCTCCTGCTGCATCACTTAAAGTGGCTGCGCGGGACACACCAGCAAATAGCAGCAGCAGCAACAGCAGCAGCAGCAGCAACAACATTTGCAACAACAAGAGCGAAAGCAGCAGCAACAACAGCAAGCAGCAGCAGCAGCAACAGCAGCAGCAGCAACAGCAACAGCAGCAACAGCAACAGCAGTTCGAATTTTGTGGTATGGACGCATCCCTGTGCAATCTTGCACAGCGGCGGCAGATCTGCTGTTGCTGTTGCTGCAGTTTTTGCTGCTGCTGCTGCAGCTTTTGCTGCTGCTGCTGCAGCTTTTGCTGCTGCTGCTGCAGCTTTTGCTGCTGCTGCTGCAGCGCCGTGACGGCTGCTGCTGCCTGGGAAAACCCGAACTGGTGTTTTGGGGTTTATGTTTTGCGGGTGAAGTCGCCCTAAACCCTAAACCCTAAAAGACACTGTTAGCTGTACTCACTTTCGAGGGTTTAGGGTTTGGGGTTTAGAGTTTAGGCTCAGATCTGCTGCAGCAGCGCGGCGGGGGCAGCTGTGGGCTAGCTGCAGCTAGCCATAGGGCTCCAGCTGAGGTGACTAGCTAGCTGCTCTGGAGAAGCAGCAAGCTGCTGCAGGAACTGCAGCAGCAGCAGCAGCAGCAGCAGCTAGCTGCTGCTGCGATGGCTAGCTGCTGCAGCAACAGTTAACTGCAGCAGCGGTTAGCTGCGGCAGCTGCAACTTGCCTGCAGCCAGCACACATGCCTTCGAAGGAATTAAACCGCAGCTAGCAGCAGCTGGCTAGACCCAGCTGCTGTTGCTGCTGCTGCTGCAGCAGCAGCAGCAGCAGCAGATACTTGCTTCCTGCGTGTGCGCGCAAGTCAGCAGCGCGTGTCTAGCGCTAGTGTTTAGGGTTTTCTGCCGAGGGTTTAGGTCTTGCTGCTGAGGGTTTAGGGTTTAGATTTCTCTGCTGAGTCAACGGCAGTGAGAATGGAGAATTCTTGTGAGCCTCGAAAGACAGGCGGCTACGGGCAGCAGCAAACCCTAAACCCTAAACCCTAATCGCCAAACCCTAAGCCCCGGCCCGCAGCTATATCTGGGAGTGCAGCAAAAGAAGACCCTGAGTGTCTTCCTTAGAGACAAAAGACGCAGATGTAGCGCTTTTAGCTGCTAGAAACCGCAGCAGCAGCAGCAGCAGCAGCAGCAGCAGCAGCAGGCTCCGCCCCACTGCTGTGCCGTGCTGCTCGCTGCTGCTGTTGCTGCAGAGATGTGTCTGTCTTCCTCTAAAATTGTATTCTTTGAGTTTAAATAAACAAAATAAAGAAGGAAGAAACCAAACTTGCGAGTCAGCTGTCTGTACACCCGAGAAACACACAGCGCGACTGCCCGCCCACGTCGCCCGGCAGGTGCGGGTGCTTTAGGGTTTAGGGTTTAGGGTTTAGGGTTTAGGGTTTGGGGTTTCGCTTGAGCTTCTCAAGGTGCCTTCGAGTTGGCCTGAATCCGTGGGCCGGGGCATCGGCGCTGCAGCGGGAACGGGCGCGAGCAGCAGCAGCAGCAGCAGCAGCAGCAGCAGCGGCGACAGCAGCAGCAGCAGCAGCAGCACGAGCAGCTGGGGTGTACGCACACTGATGTCGGCACCTACAGGGGAGGCAGCCACCTCTGGCGAGGCGAAGACCCCCAGACAGGCCGCAGCAGCAACCGCAGCAGCAGCAGCAGCAGCCACTGCTGCAGCAGCAGCAGCAAGATGCCCTCAAACCCAGGGGGCCCCCGGGGGGCCCCCCATGATCACTCCCACTTTTGTTGAACTGCTGCGGCTGCTGCCGGGGCCCCTGCGGGGGCAGCGGGCGCTTGAGGTGTACGTACACTCCAAAATGACGGACCTGGGCTTCCTGCCCTGCGACGACGAGGACCCGCCCGCAGCAGCAGCAGCAGCAGCAGCAGCAGCAGCAGCAGCAGCAGCAAGGCCCGGCTCTCTCATTAGCTTGCCAGGGGGCCAAATAGCCCGCGTGATTTACAGCTCGGAGGGCGAGGGGGCGGAGGGCTGGAGCTGTACGTACACCCGGCCGGAGTGGCGCGTGTTTGCTGCTGCTGCAGCCCCCCAGCAGCAGCAGCAGCAGCAGCAGCAGCAGCAGCAGCAGCAGCAGCTGGTGGCCGGCCGCAGGCTCAGGCTCAGCCTCGGCAAAGTGGGCGGCCGCGCTGTGCTGCGGGCGGACTGCACTGACAGCAGCAGCGCTGCTGTGCTGCTGGAGCTGCCGGATGACTTAGCAGCAGCAGCAGCAGCAGCAGCAGCAGCAGAAGCCCCGCCTGCGGACCCCCTGCAGCAGTTCGACACCGAAAAACTGCAGGCAAGCCACGCCAGGGTCCACGGTTTAGGGTTTAGGGTTTAGGGTTTAGGGTTTAGCCTGTGGCCTTCAGGAGCCAGTTCGCGGGCTGCGCGGACGCTGCAACAAACCGCTGCTGCTGCTGCTGCTGCTGCTGCTGTTGCTGCTGCTGCAGTCGCTGGAGGCTCTGCTGCACGACCGGCTGTGCCCTCTGCCTCAATGGGGGCCCCCGGGGGCCCCCTCACAGAGGCCCTCGAGAGGGGGGCCCCTCCCAAGCCCGCGCGTGAGTCTAGGGCGTTTCTAGGGTTTAGGGTTTAGGGTTTAGGGTTTAGGGTTTGGGGCCTGTGTGTGGGGGCAGTGGGGGAGCTAGGGTTTGGGTTTAGGGTTTGGGGTGTACGTACAGTGGGAGCGAGCCAGCAAGCCCGAGGCCGCGCCCGCACCAAACCCTAAACCCTAAACCCTAAACCCTAAACCCTAAACCCTAGATATGAAACCTGCTGCTGTGCTGCTGCTGCAGACGGGGGCCCCCACCGCGCTGCTGCCCCCCAGGGGGCCCCCCTCCTCCTTCTTGGGGCCCCTTCCTAGTGTGGGTGGAGATGACTTGAGGCCCCCCTTGGGGCCCCCCGGGTTGGGGGGCCCCCCGGGGGCCCCCGGGGGCCCCCCGGGGGGCCCCTGGGGCCCCGCGGGGGGCGGGGGGTCTCTTGTGGGCCCCGGCCATCCTCTCTTTGGAGTGGAAGGAGAAGGCGGCAGGTTAGTCTAAACCCTAAACCCTAAACCCTAAACCCTAGGTACGGCCCCGCACTAACAGCAGCGGCAGCAGCAGCAGCAGGTGCGGCTGCAGCGTGAGTGCAGCAGCAGCAGCGGCAGTAGCTGCAGCGTCAGCGACTGCAGCAGCAGCAGCGGTAGCTGCAGCAACACCAGCCGCAGCAGCAGCAATAGTAGCTGCAGCAGCAGCAGCAAATCCACTCCCGTGTCGCTCTGTGTGGTGCTGCTGCTGCTGCTGCTGCTGCTGCTGCTGCTGCTGCTGCTGCTGCTGCTGCTGCTGCTGCAGAGGGGGGCCCCCCCTGCCCCCAGGGGCCCGCTATGACCCCATGGGGCCCCTGGGTACAGACCCAGCCCCAGACCACACCCCGCTGCTGCCCTTTGAGGGGCCCCAGGGGCCCCCGGGGCACCCGGGGCCCCCGGGGCCCCCGGGGGCCCCCGGACCCTCGGGGGCCTCAGGGTCTAGGGGGCCCCCCTTCGGGGGGGGGCCCCTAAACCCTTTTGGCAGGGGCCCCCTGCCGGACCCTTTTGGGGGCGGGGGCCCTGGCGGGTTCTTCATGTAGCAGGGTTTAGGGTTTAGGGTTTAGGGTTTAGGGGGGGCAGGGGAGGGGATGGCGGCGGCTTCTTCCTCCATTCTAGGGTTTAGGGTTTACGTTTGGAGAACAAAGGAGGGTTTGGGGCCCTCCACTTGATTTTAGTTTTTTGAAATGGCAGCAGCCAGGTGTACAGACACCCCGTTTTGCCCCGGGCTTTGCTGCTGCTGCAGCTCCAAACAAAAGACAGTCCGGGTTCTGAGGTGTACGTACACGTCGGCGTCGCAGTGCTGCTGCAGCTGCTTGCCAGCTCGCTTGTACAGCAAAGAGCTTCTAATTTTCTCTTATTGCATGCGTCTTTAAAAACTCGGAAGTTTAAATTTGAGGGGCGCGGAGGTTCCGTTCAGGTGTATGTACACCTCAGAGCTGCACGTACACCGCAGACTGGCGCGCGGTGTCTGCATGCGCTCTGCATGCAGCTGTTTTCAAATGCATTCCGCAAACAGCTAGCTAGCTAGCTAGCTAGCCAGCTAGCCACTCAATAGCGTTAGCTTTAGAACAGCTACGGGCTGCTGCTGCTGTTGTTGCTGCTGCTGCTGCAGTTGGGCGGAGGCTGCGGAGCCTCAGGTGTACGTACACCCCAGTTGCGCAGCGCAGCCCATCTCAAGTTTCAAAAAGCAATTTAAATATTTCTTTTTTCCATTTTGCTGCAGCAGCAGCAGCAGCAGCAGAAGGAGTGTGTTGGGGCTGGCGGTTCTGGGGGCTGGGGGGCTGCGCCGTGGCCCAAGGGTTTAGGGTTTAGGGTTTAGGGTTTGGGGTTTAGGTGCTGCAGCGTATTTATTTTGAAGTGCAACATATAAGCTTTGCCTGCAGGCAATTTCATAGAGGACACCAAAGAGGGCAGCGGGAGACCACCGGGCCCGCTGCTGCTGCTGCTGCTGCCCTTGCTGCTGCCTGCTGCTGCTGCTGCTGCTGCTGCTGCTGCTCCTCAGGTGTACAGACCCACCCAAGCTCCCTAAGCTTTCAAGTAAGACCCCGAACACAGCTGTGGTCCCACGTTTCAAGGCTGCTGCGACAGCAGCAGCAGCAGCAGCAGCAGGTGCAGCAGCAGCAACAGCAGCAGCAGCAGCAGCAGCAGAAGCAGTAGAGTAGGAGGAGCGTTTAGCATTTCAGCGGCCGCTGATGTGTACATGCACCTGATTTCGCCACGAACAGCCACGCGCAGCAGCAGCAGCAGCAGCAGCGAGAGCAGCAGCAACAGCAGCAGCAACAGCAGCAGCAACCGATCCAGCAGCAGCAGCAGCAGCAAGTGATTCAGCAGCAGCAGCAGCAGCAGACACTCCGTTCAGCCCCAGCCTACCCCCTCCCCGCGCATCCCCCCAACCCCTGCTGCTGCTGCTGCTGCTGCTGCTGCTGCTGCTGCTGCTGCTGCAGGATGAGCGTATCGGTGGTGAACGCGAAGGCGGACGTGCTGCGTGCTGCTGCAGCACTAGCAGCAAACTGCAGCGCAGCAAAAGGGCTGCAGGATGTCTTGAAGTCCAACTTGGGGCCCAAGGGCACAGTCAAGATGCTTGTGGGGGGTGGGTTTGCTGCAGCAGCAGCAGCAGCAGCAGCAGCAGCAACAGCAGCAGCAGCAGCAGCAGCAGCAGTTTAAATCCGTTTAATTCGCTGCAGCTGGGTCGATTCCCTTTTTGCTGCGGCCTGTTGCTGCCTGTGGGGCTGCTGGGGTGTATATACACTCCACTGTGGGGCCCCACACTCAATTTTAATTCTTAAAATGAAAAAATGAAAAAGTGAAAAATAAAAAGAAATCCATAAAGGGTTTTGGGGAGAGCTAGGGTTTAGGGTTTAGGGTTTTGGATGAAGAGCAGCAAAAAGCGCCAGCTGCCTACTAACTTCGCTGTTGCTGCTGCTGTGCCTGCTGCTGCTGCTGCTGCTGCTGTCTTTATCCCCGTTGCTGCTGCTGCTGCTCTTCGAACCCCTGCTGCTGCTGCTGCTGCCCTCCCCTCTCCGCTGCCGCTGCTGCCGCCGCTGCTGCTGCTGCCGCCGCCGCCGCCGCTGCTGCTGCTGCTGCTGCTGCTGCTGCTGCTGCTGCTGCTGCTGCTGCTGCTGCAGGGGCGGGGCAGCTGAAGCTGACGAAGGACGGCTGCGTGCTGCTGCACGAAATGCAAATCCAACATCCAACAGCAGCTTTAATTGCAAGAGCAGCAACAGCTCAAGACGAGATAACTGGAGACGGAACCACCAGCGCAGTCCTCTTCGTGGGAGAACTCCTCAGACAGGCCGAACGGTCAAACCCCAAATTAGGGTTTAGGGTTTAGGGTTTAGGGTTTGGGGTTTGGGGCTTGGGGGGGCGGGGAAAGGGGTTCGCCACTGAGGGATTGGGCTTTACGGGGAGGGGTTTAGGGTTTATGGTTTCTTTAGGAGTTAACGGGGTGGAGAGGGCTTGGGGAGTGAGGGTTTAGGGTTTAGGGTTTAGGGTTTAGGGTTTAGGGTTTGAGGCCGCGGGTCGTAGGAGGTGCCGCCAGAGCTAATTTTTTGCTCTTTTCCATCAGTTATTAATTATTATAATTAAATAATTAATTGAATTAATTAATTTAATTCATTTAATTAATTAATTAATTAATTAATTAATTGATTAATTTATTTATTTATTTATTTATTTATTTGCAGATTTATTGCTGAGGGAGTTCACCCGCGGCTGCTGTGCGCGGGCTTTGATAAGGCCCGGCAGAAGACCCTGGAGCTGCTGGACGAGGTAATAAATAAATAAATAAATAAATAAATAAATAAATAAATAAATAAATAAATAAATAAATAAATAAA
>NW_013654905.1:0-31152 GCF_000499385.1 Eimeria necatrix
TGCTCATCCAGAACTTAGTACTGCCCTATCAATAGGTAGGGTCTCGCCAAAGTGCTTTGCACTTTAAGGGCTCATCAGTCCAGAGACCTATAGCGAAACATGCTGTTGGGAAATTATTGCTTCTGTCTTCGGTGTTACGTTCCTACTACATGCAATGTGCTGTGGCTTTAATGCTAAGTAGCCATGTGCCCTACTGAGGATAGTTGTGGAAAAGGTTAGAACCAAACAGCAATCGAAGTTCAGTTGCAGTTACAAAAAAGAGCCAGTTCTGATCCACAGCACTTACCAGCGTTTTGTTTTGTACGAACTCTTGCAGATACGGCTCACTATTTTAAATAGTCTTAGCTGGAGCTAAGCTAGACTAATCGCAAATAATTTGCATGGGCAGTTTTTACAGTGATACCCGTGGCCTTCAACTTACAGCTAGAGGAGGTTCACACTCATGTCACTAGATCAAGAGGACCAAGGAATCAAAAAAGATACACTTTGCTGCGGCTGCAGAAACGCAACAAATAAAGCTGCTTTAGAGTGCAAAATGTGGTAGAATTGTGGTTTCTGTATCTACTGGATTTATAGGATGGTGAAGTGAACGATCGTAAAGCTTTCGTGGCTACGTTTCAAAAAGAACTAGGGTAAAACTCAGCCCACGCGGAATAGATGCATACACAGCGGGCACAAGCTACCATCAAGATAAGCAGCTGGAGAACAAGATCTTGTGGTACACATATACACAGAATGACTGTTAAATGACTGGTCAGACGGTGCCACGCACTACTGGGGGCCTTAAAGCTTCCCAGAAGAAGCCAAGATTTTGTGGGGAGATAAAAGTAAGACTGGAGAAAAACTTACACAGTTTACAACATATTCTGCATAGAATATGGAGTGTCAAATGGCTGCTGAGTTGCAACAAAGTGCAAAGGCGAAGGCTAAAGCGAGTGCTGGAGGAAAACGGAAAACTCAGAGTGCATCTTGAAAAGGTTGGCGAAGGAAACGAACATCGTGAAGGGTTGAAACTCGAAGTTCAGGATATCGAGATGTACCTGTGATACAGTTCAACGCTTTAAAGGATCTAAGGGCTGTGGAAGTGCTGTGGAAGTAGCGAAACGTATGCAGAAGGGCAACCGGAAAACAGCTCCGCAGCCAGAATTCCCCATATTAGAGCACTTCTTCTCGAGACGTGGGCGGAGCAACACTTGTGCCATACCCCGCGCCAAAGATCTGGCATACTTCCCGAACTTCTCCCTTGTGACTCATCCGCAAACGCTATTTTAATGAGAACAGACGCATTTTCTTAGTCCCGTTTACACATATGTCTTTTGCTTGAAGAGCAGAGCTCTTGTTGCGAGCGCTGGCAGTTGCGCATAAACTATGGATGCCATCTATGCACAAATTTTCTACAAATGGTCTCAAGAATGCCTTGGGTGTGCTTTGCATTACCAGCGCTGTAGCCGTGTGTGCTGTTTTGTGTAGATGCGCGTAGTCGATTGCTACAGCAGCCCCGTGTAAGAAGACACCTAAGCTGAACTATTGGGGAAAGACATTACAGATCTACGCATAGAAACGGTCGGGAACAATGTTGCCAGTGTTGTATATCGGTGAAGAGTCCGGCGTTCTCCGAAGTGGGCCAAACCCACTATTAACCTATACAGCGGCAAACACGTTCTTTCAAGCATCCTTTCAAAGTAAAAACATGTGCCATATCTAGCTCATGAACTGTTTAAGTATAAGTGTAGCCAGTGTCACTTCTGCACATCGAGCTACCACTGGGAGCAGAACTGATTGCAGCCCAATATTGCTGTCCTACTTCAGGGGCCACGATCCTGGGGACTGCAAAGTGTTACCACTATTCCCGGGTATCTGTGGAGAAATAAAGTGCCTCGAGGACGTTAATGACAAAAAAGAATTGCCGTTTGTTACTTATTAGTGATGCCTGCCAAGCCGGCCTTCGCAAGGCGCTGTCGTGGATTTTGACACACGCTCGTGCGACGTGCATACTGCTGCAGTGCCAATCTGTGCCTATTCCCTTTTGTACCGCCGGAGTTATATTCCCTTCACTTTTAGCATCATAGTAGCTGCGTGCTTTAGAATCTTCCCGCTTTGTTTGTGCAAGCACATGACGACGTCACGGCCTTCGAGCGCGATCTCGTGACGGCAGGGACGATTCTCTATTTGTCATACACCCCTCAGTTTTGATTTGGAAGAAATATGAGAAATTTAAGGTGAAGTCGGCATAATGCCTTTTGTGGGAATATGGCTCGGGCAGCTTTTCCACTGGTCATTTTCTCGCCTTCTGGTGGACATCATGTAGATTTTTCGCCTTCCCATTTTCACTGGACAACAGGTGACCACGTGGACAATGAAGTGGTTAAGCACACTCGGCCCTGGATCTGCAGATCCTCGCAGTGCAAATGGCCCATCTTTTTCTCCGTGCTGGCTGTGGTGGCTATCACTCTTGGTTATTGGCGCATATGCTACGGGTCGACAGGCCGCAAAAATGGACAAAGACGATTGGCAAGTAAATCACCTGGGGTGGGCGACCCCGAGCTGTCAGCTATACTTGACTGGTGCAGAGGAGAGAGGCATGCTTCACCCAGCTGCACATATCCAACCTCAGACAGTGCAGCCGCCACACCAAATGCCTCATTCCACTCCCCAATACCAGCAACTACTGCAAGCAGGAACGATGAGCACGTTTCCAAGTGGAGGTCAGGGTTCTCCAGCTGTTTTACCACCACAATACACATCGCCACCACAGGCAGTGCAGCCGCCTCATCCAGAGCTTCCTCCCAGCTATCACTATCGGCATCTGCTGCGGACAGACCAGAGAACTATGCCTGCAAGTGGGGAGGATGCGTTCCGTGCCTATTCAGGGGAAAGGCAGCTGATGTCATCTACGGCACTGCCACCACAGGCACAGCAGCCGCCTTATCGAGAGCCTCATTCTAGCTCATATTATCAGGATTCGCTGCGGGCTGGCCACACAAGCGCGTTTTCAAGTGGAGGGGGGATTATGCGTGCCATTTTAGAAGGAAGACTGCCGCCACCTACAGCACAGCCACAGGCACAGCAGCCGTACCATGGAAATGCTGGTTCCAGCTCCCACTATCAGCACCAGCTGCATGCAGGCCAAACAAGCACGGTTACAAATGAAAGAGAGGGTTCTCAACAACTTCCAGATGGGAAGCAGCTGTTATCCCCTACAGCGCTGCCACCACAGGCACAGCGGCCGCCTCAGGAAGACCCTCACTCCACTTCCCACTACCAGCAACCGCAGCAAGCAGGCACGACAAGCACGCGTCCAAATGGAGGCGAGGCTTCGCTTTCCGCTTTAGAAGGACAGCCGTTGCCACCTGCAGCATTGCCACCACAGGAACGGGAGCCTCCTACCGGAGAGCCTCAATCCAGTTCCCACTACCAGAAACTGCAGCAAGCAGGCACGGCAGGCACGTTTGCAGGTGGGAGTGACGCTCTAAATTCTTCTTCGGAAGTAAGAGGCCAGCTACAATCACCTAAAGCACTCCCACCACAGGCACAGCAGCCGCAGCCGCCTCATGGAAAGTCTTATTCCAGTTCCCATTACCAAACACTGCTGCAAACGGGCACGACAGACACATTTTCAAGTGGAGGGGAGGGTTCTTCAGCTGGAGAGGGGAGGCAGCCGTTACCAGCTACAGCATTGCCAGCACAGGCACTGCAGCCGTCTCATTCCACTGACCCCTATCAGAAATTGCAGCAAGCAGGCGCGACAACCACGTTTCCATGGGGGAATGCTTCGCATCCCTCTGTAGAAGGAAGGCACCGGTTGCCCTATACAGCATTTCCACAACAGGCGCAACAGCCGCCTCATGGAGAGCCTCATTCCAGCTCCCACTATCAGCATCAGCTGCGGGCAGACCAAATAGGCACGTATCCAAGTGGAGGGGAGACTTCTCATCTTTCCGGATTCCCACGCCCTAGTCAACACCACCCATGGCTTAACGCAGAAAGGGAGCAGCGCCAAGTGATGTGGCCTGCCGTTTCTTTGGAGGCAAGAGACCCTTCGTCACATGGGCCGGCGCCTCCGCAAGCATTGGGCCCTTCCATTGTGCCTCCTCTGAGAGGCAACTTACGTACTGCAGAGGGAGGAGTGTCCAACCCCACTGCAGTTTCTTGGGCAAGCGACGTGCGCTCAGTTCAGGGACTGAATGAGCATGGTCCGTACCCAGGTAATTCTGCAAGTTTTCCCCCTCGCGTAGCCCAGTCTGGTGAAGGCGCGGACCAGTTGTTTGAAGATGGCTTCTTGCAGGCCCAGCAGCCTGGTGTATTCCCTGGAGCTCAACTGAGCTCAGATCAAATGCATTCTTCGCAGCTTTCTTCGGGTTCAAATCAGAAGAGGCCTTTGGAAGAGCTTGACGCCGGCAGTTCACACGATATGTCCGTCTCCCCAAAGAGGCAGAAAACGCAAATATATCTGGCGATAGAGCTTGTGAACGACAAATTCGCGTCTGGCGATACTGCTGAGCCTCAAGCTACAACCACGTCAGAAAATCCGGGAACTTCAGACATCAGCTATTCGATGCAGCTGTCTAGCAACATTTCTGCATCTCAGGTCCAAACGGATGCTGCACAAGCAGATGATGCGGAGATCACCAGTTCATCTTCTGAACCACCCACTGGGCAAGCATGCCCCTCTTACAGCGAGGCTTTCATTGCGCATCCATTTTACAGACTGCCAAAACTGTCTCCTGAAATTAAAGTAAGGCAATTTTCCGCGGAGAAAGCCTTTTCACGCGGCAATTTGATTTCTCAAGCTTCAGCAGTTTTAGGATGGATTCGTTCACTTTTGGTCAAAGAAGAGCTATCGGAAAGAGACGTAAACGAACTTATTGCCGCCACAGAGCGTGCTGTGTGTCATTTATTTTATTTTCACCAGTCACCTATTATAAAGCTTGGCGCCGCTCAAGCTGCCATGGTTTTGGCGCGCCGGTATCTTATGTTAGATGCTGTTGTCAGTGTCATGCAAGTTGTAGGGCCGGCGATGGTTGCACATCAGTGGTGGCCTGAGCTTGCCGCTGCGCTACCAACAACACTGTATTTCGGATATACCCATTCACCATACAGGAGAACGAAAGCTCTCGAGGAACTTGCGACGAGGCTAAGTACGGCAGTAGAACTGCTAAAGAAGTGCATTCGACCCTCGCCGCAGGAGACTGTTGAACTGAAGCGAGAGCTTTTTTGTAGGAAATCGTCTCCTCAGTGCTTCATGGGGCTTCAGTGGGAAGCTTGGCGATTGGATGACGGAATTTGAGGTGGTGCACTGAAGTAATTTTGCGACTGGGCAGCCTTTACGAAATAGTGGATCGAAGGCCTGCGTGCTTCACTTCGACTTTTAGTGACCCAGTAAGTGAAGCTAACGACAATGGTCGAAACGCTCGTGAAACTCTTTGTTGTTCCATTAGGTGAGAGGACTGGATCAATGAGAAAGCGAAAAAACCTACACCATGTAACGTGTACTCCCTAAGTGTCGGCTTCTTGCAGCTGAAAGTGAATACAGTAGGGCCGCCTTTTAAATGACCTTTTTGGCGTTTATCACACAGAAATTGGCGACTTTTTTGAGTCTCAGCTTGGGTAGGCTCAGCTTGGGCTCTTATGTTGTAGTCTCATGGGCACTTTTTTCATGGTCTCTTCACGGAAGAGTTTTTGAAGTATGCAGCCATTCAGGGAAGCTGCTCACCTGTAATTTATTGTGAACAGTTTCCATGCGTTTGGCGCTCTCATGGCTTTTGGCTTCTTTGGCTGCTGATCGTTAAGTGCTCTAAGGGACCTCGTGGCTCATCCCGCCTCCTCCCGTGAGCTGCCCAGCCTTAGCTGGCAGAGAATTGTACTCGTGCAGCCACTCTTCAAAGCAAAGCTCCCACGAGCGCCTGCTGCGCCCTTTGCAATGCGTTTATTCTATTGTTGCTCAGCGGATACAATTTCATCGTGACCTCCTTTGAGGTATGGTAAGTTCGCTGACTAGTCTTATCATGGAGTGGTGGCTCTTTTTGATTATGCACAATGTGAAAGTTCATTGATTTGTTCTATGCTCTTATGGACAGAAGACTTACGGACACTAGCTCTGAAGAATTAAACCAGTACTGCTGCGCGGCACAGGCGCTGCAGTGGAGGAGATCCCTCCTAGCCATGTCAATGCCACTGAAGACATGCATACTTTGTCTGCTAAAGCGGACCTGCTTCCTAATTTCGAACGCATTGATTTATGAAGTGTTCGCGTTTCGAGGGAAACGCAGTGACACGGTTTAGTTCCAGTGTAGCCACAGAAGAATCGTCACGCTGCTGCTGTGTCTGACGCCTTGGTTCATCTGATAATGCATTTGCAAAAGATTGTTAAACCGTTTAGCACAGAGTGCACCGCACCCATGGCTATTATTTCGCCAATTGGACAAAACTTAGTAGCCCTTCAATGTCTTAGAACTGCAGGCAAGAACAGGGAACGAAGCTTGGGAGAAGAGAGCAACAACAGGAAACAAAATCATTATGTGGGCGCTTATCGCCAGCGGCGAAGACATGTCAGCAGAGAATCGCAGTCGCTTGCATAGGCTACGGCGGCGAGCTTGGGATTTCTCTGTGAGACATCAGAGCTTCCCGCTGCTGCTGCCTGTTAAGTCGCTGCGCTTGAGGTCCTAACTCCCGTGTGAATGCCAGCTTCGCTTTGCCCGATTGCCTACCGTCTCCACAGCTCAGCGCACGCTGGGCGAGGCCCCTTGCAGCAAAGAAAATAAAATGCAGCTCTAGGACACAGCAGCCTGCGTGGAATAAGCAGAATTGTATTTTCGTCCTGGCCGCATACGCACCGTCCCCGGGGATTGCGGTCACGGCTGTTGCTGCTGCCGTGACTGGCTGTGGCCGCTGATTCCCTGGTGGCTGCTGCTTTGTTTTCTCGCATGCTGAACTCCTCCGCTTTTGGTCCCTTGGCAGCAACGCCTGGATTCCGCCGGCCTAGATGGGCCCGGCCTAGATGAAAGCAGGTCCGGAAGGGCTCAGGAGCTTCCGGAGCTGCTTAGTGGGGCTGGGCTTTTCGTGCTGCTGCTGTTGCAGCCGTACTTCCTGCTGGTCCATATCCCTTCGCTGTTGCTCGAGCTGTTGCTGCTACTGCTTTCACTCCTGCCCGCCAGACATGGTAGAGCCACGGAGACAACGCTCGGTGCTGCTCTCACGTTGCTTGTTCCACACCTGTGCTTGCACTGCCGTGAGAACAATTGGGTCTGCTGCTCTGTGGCCGCTTTGTCGTAGCCCCAGGTCTACCGTAACGTGTGTAACGTGTATTGCAGTTGGTCAAGTTTCGCAGGCGCCGACAAGACTCGGTAAATGCAACATACCGGACTAGGGAACGGTGGGCTTCTCTTAGCGTGCCTGGCAACACTGGATTCGGGCAGCACAGCGCAGAGTCCGTTGGGCGTTTGCACCCACTCTCTACTTTCCGCTGCAGGAAATACAGTGAAAGGGAACGGCACCCAAGCTGCTCTCGCTGCCTAGGAAGAACAGCATGCAGCGACTTACTGGTATAAGGCAAGTGTACCTCTTGAGCGCAGCGAGGCAATTCAAGCTGAACGGCCTTGGAGGGAAGGAACTGCTGAATCACTGCGTCAAAATTGTGTAAGAGGCCTAGATAAGGCAGCAACAACAGCAGCAGTGGTGTGTGCGCCGCAACAGCAGTGACAACAACGTCAACGGCTGACACAGTAGCAGCAGCATCATTGTCAGTAGCTGCAATGCCAGCAGCAGCAGCAGCAACGATAGGGAGGGTATTCTGTGAAGAAACGCCTAGTCTGTGCTTTGCTGCGTCCATGAAAAAAGGCTCAGCTAGCGCCGTGTTGCAGGTCGGGAGCAGTAACGATTAGGGCGAGGCTACACACTCACAGCAGCGAGAGCATTGGAGGCCCGAAAATGCACAACACCTGGTGAAACAGAAGCGAGTGGCAAAGGATTCATATGGCGTTTGCACAGTTTAGTGCCTGGGTACAGCTGGCACACCTTCACGCAGCGGAGTAACATTGAGTGCCGAGGGCATGCGCAGCAGCTTCTCGGGCAACTCTCATTCGCCTTCTGGGTTGTTGCCCTTCCAGCGTTTGCCTTTGTTTGTGTCTTTTACGCTGCTGCTCATCGGGATAAGTTGTCTGCTTAAGTACCACGGCCAGCAGCTGCTGGCTCATACGCATGGCAGGCTCTGCGGTGCAGCTTCACTGCAAAGCCTACTGGTCGCCATTTCGCCTACAGTTTCAAGGCCTGCATTAGCACGTGCACTTAAGATGCCGGCCGACAGCAGCAGGAATTGGAGCAGTGCCAGTCTAGTGTGGCAGCAAAACGGACACGCGAGCAACACTGCGTGCCTGTTCACATGTGCACATGGGAATTAAGTAGAGTCAAAATTACCAGAGAGAGCGGAGGCATGTTGAAGGCACATAAGGCAACTGTAAAATGCGTGAAAAACGTATTAGTTGGGCTAGTTTGGCTCAAGACGAAACTGTTGTACAATATTGGCTGTAATTTTAAGTAGCCCAGGAGTCACAGTGACGCAAAGATAATTACAGCCAGCCGTGCTGGGTCAGTAGGACAAGAGAGACACACTCATAAGAATGAACCTGAAGAAGCTACGGCTAAACTCTGTTGAAGGAGCTTAAGATTCAGTTCTTCAGCTCTACTGTGTGCGGCGTCTATGCAGTACTTGGCAGATACAATGATGAAGACCAAGGCATAGCCGGGTCTTGCAGGCTCCTGCAAGTCCTTTCTGAGGCACTTCATTTGGAGTGAAGAAAAACAAAAATGTGGGAAGGCGCGCACTTGACGCCTGTTGCATGCTTTGAAGGCACAAAACGACCAAACAAAAGAACGTCTCGGCGGCAGAACCTCGCCCCTACTGAGGCAATTGATCCTTTTGCATACGTCTAAATAAGTTTAAATGAATTAATTGGCCATTATTTTCGGTTAACGCGACGAGCTGAAAAGCTCTAACGAACTCGCCGCACAGGCACCGCCTGTTGCTCATCCCTTCGAATGTCTTTCACGGCAGCTTAGACATGCCAAGTTCCACGGATCAAGGCTTTAGCCAAGCGTCAACAGCAGCAGAGCTTGTCATATTCGTCATTTTCACCTTCTGAAATAATTCTAACACAAGTAACAGAGAAGACTTAGTGATTTCCGTGCAGTCGTCGGCACGCCTCCACGCCTGTTCTGCCTTCCCGCGGCCTAAACAATAATGTATAAATAGTATTTTTGAAAGTTTTGAAACTTAAAGAACAAGTACTCGTAGAGGCAAGCTTAGCCGGCGAATCGCTTTTCCGAGCACCCTTCGGTGCTCGAAAAAACGATCACACGCGCGCTATGGCTGCTATTCCTGCTTGAAGCAGAATGAAGCCGCCAGCTAGGGATACATCGACTTTCCTTTTGTTTCTAATTCACGTAATATATCGAATGGGAAATGAGGTAAATGGGGGACAAAAGCGTGCAGACACACACGCAGACAACGGGCACGCCGCAGCCCCACACAGTGCACGCCAGCGAGTGCAACGGTCCCAACAGCTGCCTTTGCCTCTTTTTCCCCACGGGAGACTTTGCAGCAGCAGCAACAGCATTAATAGCAGTTTGTGAAGTGCTTTTTGAGCAGCCTGCATGCATGCATGCACACGATCCAGCTGTTCTCCCGACTTGCCTTCGCCCGAGCACGATCTCCCCGTGCAGAACTGGCATTCTGTTGCTCCCGCATGCCCCAATGAGCCCTTGACGCCAATTGTGGCAAAAGAAACCTTTTAAATCCTTTGAAGGGGCCTCACACTTTGAGAATTTTCACAAAGGGGCCAGTGCCCCAGCTGGAGGGCAGGGATCGCTTCTGGGCTGGAGGAGATCTGCCTTGGACCCTGTTCACGGCTCCAGCTGCAGCAACTGCTGGTGCTGCTGCTGCCTGCTGCTTGCTGCAGCTGTAGCAGCTGCAAGGCGCTGCGCTTCTGCGTGTCTTGTCCTCTTTCTGTCACCGTATACGGCGTTTGGCGGTACGCTGCTGCTGTTGTTGCTGCTGCTGTTGCCGCTGCTGTTGTTGCTGCTGCTGCCGCTGTTGCAGTTCAGCAAGACCGTAGCCTTAGCAGCAGCAGCAAAGAACTGCAGCAGCAGCAGCAAGGAACTGCAGCAGCAGCAGCAGCAGCAGCACGCATTGACGTTTAAGATGCTGCTTACGGGGACTCCAGCGCAACAGAAGCCTCGGCCTTTGAGAGGACCTCCGTGATCTTTGGAATTCATAGCAGGCAGCATCTGCTGCAGCTTTTCGGCGGGCTCTGCAGCAGAAGCAGCAGCAGCACCTCCACCAGCAACTGCCGCAGCAGCTGATGGAGTAGCAGCCGCAGTGTATATGGACTGGCGTTCCCCTTAATACCCATGGAGCTACGTTCCAGAGTCCCCTGCAGCGGCAACAGCAGCAGCAAACTTCTCGCTGCTGCTGCTGCTGCTGCAGCCACAACTGCAGTAGCAGCGGCAGCACGATTCCTGGAGCATCGACTCTAATAGAGATGCAGCTGGAGGGACTCTCCACAAGAAATGCAGCCAGTGCGGTCTCCCAGCCTGCTTCTAGTACTGCAGCAGCGCCAGCAGCAGCAGCAGCAGCTGCTGCTGCTGCTGCAGCATGCAGCGCTGCTCTGACACTGTCACATCATGCTGCTCCTGCTGAGCCACCCCAGCAGTTGCTGCAGCAAACTGTCTCTCCGACGCAAGTACTCTGCAGCAGCTCTGCCGCAGCAGCACCTGCAGCTGGGGAGCAAGTGGCCTGGGTGCAGGTAGGCGCGACGCAGCAGCAGCAGCAGCAGCAGCAGCAGCAGCAGCCGGCAGTGCAGACTCATGTGCTGATACACACCTTTGCTTCTGGTGAAGCAGATCTTGCTGCTGTGCTGCGGCGAATCGTGGCCTCCTCTGGTGGTGGAATAGTTCTGAACACGCTGCAGCAGCAGCCGGCTCAGCAGCAGCAGCAGCAGCAGCAGCAGCAGGCGACCCTGGTGATTGATCCTCAAGCAGGATTGCTTCAGCAGCCAGCAGCTGCCCCACCCTCAGCCCTCGCTGCTGCGCCCGTCACAGTCTATCCCAGCATCGTTCCCCAGCAGCAGCAGCAGCAGCAGCCGCAGCAGCAGCCGCAGCAGCAGCAGCCACAGCATCTACAACAGACGCCAGCAGTTATGACGCCATACGTTCCTTTACAGCTTCGGCACATGCACACAATTGCTGATCCCTTTCAGCTGCAGCGGCAGCAGCAGCAGCAGCAGCAGCAATTGGTAATGCTGCATCAGCAAGCACCGGTCCGTATGCACACAAGTCCTGCAATTTTGTCAGATCCCAGCGGAGTCCCGGTGCTGCAGCCAGTGGCTGCGACAACAACAGCAGCAGCAGCAGCAGCAGCTGCTGCTGCTGCTGCTGCTGCTGCAGCTTCTGGTGTCGCGGCTGCCCTACCCACGACTGAGCTGCAAGCCCCTGAGCCCCAGACGCCTACGAAGCAGCAGCTTACGCTGCTGGCGCTGCAGCCTCCTGTGCATCCGCAGCTGCCAGTGCAGCAGCAGGTGCAGCAGCAGCAAGTTGCTGCCCCAGTGAGGTATCTCCCTACAGCCACACAGCAGCAAGCAGCCACTTATGTCCCCTGGCAGCAGCAGCAACAGCAGCAAGAACGTGCGTCGAGGACGCGCAGCGAGTGCCTCTTGTATCGGCCGACGCTTAGGAACAACAGCGCTGGCCCCGGAACGGCCGCAACAGCAGCAGAAGCAGCAGCAGAGGCAGCAGCAACAGCAGCAGCAGCAGCAGCAGAAGCAGTAAGGCTGCGGCGGCAATCCTGGCCATTCTCTGCGGTGGCTGCAGCCCCACACTATTCTCCGCCGCCTTCTGTGTGGCAGCAGGGCAACGCTGTGCCGGTAGTGGGCGCCCTGCAGCAGCCGCTGCTGCTGCCGCAGCCAGCTGTTGCAGCAGCATCGCCAGCAGCTACAGCAGCAGACGAAGGGGCTGCTGCTGCTGCTGCCTACACAGAGCCCACCCCAGCAACAACTCAGTCCACCGCAGCTTTTGGGGTTTCTTTGTCTCCCACAGTTTCGCAGCAGCAGCCAGCACGCCGCGCCCAAAGCGCCTCGAGTGTACGTACACTACAAGCTGCTGCTCCTTTTTCAAGTGTGTCTCCGCAGCAGCAGCAACAAAGCCTGCAGCGGTTCTTCTCATTGCCATCAACGCCGCTGCTGCAGGGGCCACAGGGCGCTGCAGCAGCAGCTCCCGTGTCTCCTCTTAGTGAGCATGCTGCTGCATCGGCTGCCTTTGCTGTGAGTGCCTCACCTCCTTCCGCTGCCGCACCTTTGGCTGCTCCTGCTGCTGCTGCTGCTGCACCTGCTGCTGCTGCACCTGCTGCTCCTGCGTGGCCAGACACACGGCCCCTTGCAGCTGCGCCGTGGGGACAAACAGCGAGACGCACTCTTTCCGAGCCGCCCTCTGCAGCCCAAGCAGCAGCAGCAGCACAAGCAGCAGCAGCAACGGCAGCAGCAAATTCCGCCTTTGCGGACGGCAGCGGAGCCCTGCCAAGCTTGCCAAGGCGTGCCAGCAGCAGCAGATATTTACAACCTTCGGCTGACGCTGCAAGTGCTTGGAGTCCAGCAGCAGCTGCTGCTTTGCCTGCTGTTGCTGCCGCGCCTGCTGCTGCTGATCCGCAGCAGTTATGTCCTCGGCGCAACAGCTATCCCGTCTCCCCGGCTCTTTCAGCAACGCGCCAGCACGCTGCAGCAGCTGCTGAGGGAGCGCTTCGGGCTGCAGCAGCAGCAGCAAGGGCCCGCACTGCTGCTGCTGTTGCTGCAAAGGCAGACAGTCTGGCTGCAGCATCAGCTCTTAGAAGTCCTGCTGTTTCCTGCTACAGCAATACCCCACCAAACCGCCGCTTTTCCCCTTCTGCTGCGTCTGCCTCTCCCGCTGCGCCACTGCAGCTGCCACCTTTGCAGCCCTCATATATGTCACCGCAGCAGCAGCTCCAGCAGCAACCGCTGCAGCAGCAGGAGATGGTACTGCCGCAGCACCAGCAGCTGCAGCAGGTCTCGCCAGCAGCCCCTCTCGGCCTCAGCTTGCAAACACTGGAGCCAACGCTGCCGCAACTGGAGTCAAATGCTTACGGCGATCTAGGATCTTCACAAGGCCTTAGCAGCAGCATACTGCAGCAGCAGCAGCAGCAGCAGCAGCAGCAGCAGCAGAATAGCCTTACTTCCCCTGGGCTGCGCGCACTGTCACCGGTTTCTGCTGTGCCTGCAACCCTGCCCTATACAGAGGCCAGTGCCTCGGGCAGCGGGGTCTTGCTACAGCAGCAACCTCAATCTCCAGTGCAGCACCTTCCGCAGCCGCAGCTGCAACAGCAGCAGGAACAACAACAGTTGCTGCCGCAGCTGCCGCAGCTGCCGCAGCTGCCGCAGCTGCCGCAACAGTTGCCACCTTTGCAGTCCTTCAGTTCGCTGCAAAGAGAAGAAACGCCTGCGACGTCCTTAAGCAGCCACTTGCCGCAGCCTGCCCTCTACTCTCCTGCGGTGCAGCAGATCCCCGTTGAGCAGCAGCAGCAGCAGCAGGGCAGCTACTCTGCCAAATCTGCGCTCAGTGGCGCCTTGCAATCTCCGAACTTGGCTGGAGCGTCCCCAGTAGGTACAGAGGGGGTGACTTTGCCGCGGCTGCAGCAGCAGCTTCCGCTGCAGCAGCTGCAAGTAGATGCAGCAGAGCCCTACTCGAGCTCCCATCAGGGCAGCCTTATCACATTTGCGGCAGAGACTCCCCCTGCTCTAGGCCTGACCCAGCAGCAGGAGCAGCAGCAGCAGCAGCAGGAGGAGCAGCAGCAGCTGCAGCGGCGGCAGAGCAGTGGAGTGCCGCTGCGCCTCCCTAGCATGTCTCCATCCAGAGCTGCTGCAGAACGCGCAGCGCTTGCTGCTGCCAGGGCAACAGCAGCTGCTCAAAATGCCACGGCTGCATGTGCGCGGCTGCAGCTGCTGCAGAAGCAGCAGGCTGTGCCAAAAGGGATAGCAGCAGCAGCGGAAGCAGCAGCCATTGCTGCAGAGACAGGCGCATCTACAGCACAGCTGGCAGCCGAGAGAGCAGCACTTGCAGCAGCAGCAGAAAGCATCGTATCTCCTGTGGGATCATCGTTGCTGCGCAGCAGCTCTCTTCCAGCGGAACTGACTCCATCGCGGCTGCAGGTGCAGCAGCAACAGCAGCAGCAGAAGCAGCCGCAATCCGCGCTCGTAAGGGCCAATACGGGAGGCAGACCCCTGGCAAGTCCACGGCTATTGTCCCCGATTGCACTTCAGCAGCAGTTGCCTCCTCTCTCGCCCCGCAGCACCCGCAGCTCTGAGCCCCTCAGGCAAGGACTCCTCAGCCGAAGTCCAGCACCTCGAGTCCAGCGACCTCAGCAGCAGCTGCAGCAACAGCAGCAGCTGCAGCAGCCGCTACGGCTGCAGCAACAGCAGCAGCTGCAGCAACAGCAGCAGTTGCGGCAGCAGCAGAAGCTGCAGCAACCGCAGCAGCTGCAGCAACAGCAGCAGCTGCAGCAGTTGCAGCAGCAGCAACGGCAGCAAAAGCGTCCAAATGCGCAGCAGCGAATGCAGCCGGCGCAGCAATTGCAGCAGCGGCGCACGCCTGCGCAACTGCGCGAGCAGCAGCTGCTGAGTGAGCAGCGGCAGCTGCGGCAGCAACGCCTTGAGCTGGAAAGAGAGCTTGCTGCAGAGCTGCAGAAGCAGCGCAGCGCCTCAGCCCTGCCTGGGCCTCTTTCCCGCAGCAGTTCGTTGGGGCAGCCGCAGCTTCCTGCTGCACCGCAGCAAGTACATCTGCCAAGTCCTGCATTGGCCTACTCCCGGATGGTCAGCAGCCCCACACCCCGCAGCAGCGGCACTCTCACCCGGTCCAGCAGTCTGCTGCTGCAGCAGAAGCAGCAGCAGCAACGGCAGCTGCAGCATCAGCAGCCAGGGCGCAGCACTTTGAGTAGCTGGTACTCCTCACCGGTCCACACACCTCTGGAAGGCATAAGGACTGGCAGCAGGACCCCAGCGTCTAGAGCAGCAACGCCGGCAGCAGTGAGAGCCGCTGCAACCCCAACATCAGCAATACTACCAGCAGCAGCAGCAGCAGCAGCAGCGGAATCGATCTCACCTGCTGCAGGCAGCTCCATGCCGCTTTATGCGCGCATATATTCTCCCGCCAGCAGCCCTTCAAGAATTGGGGGCCTCAAGACGCCCGCGTATTCCCCAATAGATGCAATATCCCCATTCAACATAAGGCAGAATCAGCTGCCGCCGCTCAAGGAGCAGCAGTACCGCATGCAGCAGCAGCAGCAGTGCCACCGCTACGCCTTCAGCTCCCTGCCCTCCAGCGAGTCACTTTACCCCGGATTTTCCCTTTCAGCGCCCACGCCGCAGTCCGCGCCTGCTGCTCTCTTCCACAGCAACAGTGGAGGCCTGCAGCGCTTTCCTACCGGCGGGTCCCAGCAGCAGCAGCAGCAGCAGCAAGGCTTCCAGGGACCCGACATTGTTTGGGATCGGCCAGGACAAGACCTCCTGTCTCCTCAAACATCTCACGGGACCCCTACGCTGCCTGCGCAGACTGTAGACACCCCTCGTAAGCGGAAGCGCACATTGCAGGCAGCCCCCTAGCCCTGTTGCCCGTGGTGCAGGGCGTGCTGCTGCTGCTGCTGCTGCTGCTGTATCGCTGCAGCAGCCATTGCTGCGGCTTTGCTGGGAAAGCTAGTTTTTGTTCCCGTAGCCATTAGCTGTGGACTGCAATTTCTGCTTCTGTTCTTGCAGGCCTAGGCGATGTGCTGAGTCCAAGATGCACTTCACCGAGAAGCGTCACGCCCCAGCAGCAGCAGCAGCAGCAGCAGCAGCAGCCAGTGCAGTCATCCGCTTCAGTAAGGGGCGCATCTCCTGTTGGGACACAAACGAGACTATCCTCAGCGTATAGTCCTGCAATGCAACAGCGAAATAATGCAGCAGCAGCAGCAGCAGCAACGGCACCAGTTGCTGTTAATCCAGAGGCAGGTGCCGCATCCGCCCAAGGCGAGGGTCTTGTTGATGGAGCTGCTACCGCCACTTCCGCCTTGAGGCACGCTGAACGCGCGGCAGCAGCAGCAGCAGACGCAGCACAGAGAGCTGCTGCTGCTGCAGACGCCGCTGGGCAATCCCCTGCAGCAAATGCTGCGCGCTTTAGAGCCGCACGGGCTGCAGCAGCAGCACAGGCCGCTCTTATTGCTGCTCAAAAACGAGCTGCTAGTATCAGCCCAGCCCTCCCGAGGCTTCCTTCAAATCCAAGCCCCTACCCTCAGGCGCCGCTACTGCCACAGAAGCAGCAGTGGCAGCAGCAGGACAGCAGTAGCGCAGCACTCCAGGGACCCTCGTTTGGCGAGTGGCCGCAGCAGCAAAGGGGCAGCAGCTCTCCGCAAGCAGTGGACCCGGCAGCAAGGCAGCAAGCAACGCCTGGCGCTGCAGTATTCAGTGCCGTAGCTGATGTTTCAGGCACTGCTTCAGACCCTGCTGCAGCAGCTGCTGCTGTTGCTCCAACTAGAGGGCTGAGAGAAGCAGCGCAGCCCCCTGCTACCACAGAGCCCTTGCACCGTCACCCTGACGAAGCCTCGCAGCTACTGCAGCAGCAGCTCATTCAACAACAGCAGCAGCAGCAGCAGCAGAAGCATCAGGGCACCAACACAGAGCCACCCACCCCACTAACCGTTTCTGCATTTGCTCATCCCGCTAAAAACAGCGGAGAAGGCAACCGCAGGCAGCAAAGTGAAACGCCCCGTATCCCAGCCAGTGCTGCAGTAGGCAATGCTGCAGCAGCAACCCATGCAGCAGCAGCAAGTTACGCGGCAGCAGCTGCTGTGCCGAACGCGGACCCTGTCTTGCCCGTGCTTCGCCACTCACTCTCTGATGTTTCTGCTGCTGCTGCCGCTACTGCTCCTGCTCAGACAGGTCAGGGTACTCAGCAAGGACAGCAAAAGCTGCAGCCGCAGCAGCAGCAGCAGCAAGAGCTACAGTTAGAACAACAGGAGCAGCCACAATACAACGCGGCTCCAAAGTCTACTTTATCGTCCAGCAGCGGCAGCGTCATGCGGCCAAACGGGCAACACGACTGGTTAAACGCGCTAGTGCTGCAGCATCAAAAGCGGCTGCAGCGGCAAGGGCAGCAGCTGCAGCAGCAGCAAGAGGAGCTCCAGAAGGTGCGGCAGGAAATGGAGAGGGAGCAGCAACAGCGGGCATTGCAGCTGGCGCTGCATCACAAGCAGAAGGAAGCTGCAAGGAGGGCAGCTCAAGCCATCGAGAAGGAGATCCTTGAAAGGGAGGCCGAGAGGCAGAGGCAGATAGCTGCTGTCGCTGCTGAAGCGCTCAAACATTCTGAGTACGAAACGGCAGCAGTGGCCGAAGAAGCAAATGCTGCTGCTGCTGTTGCTGCTGGTGCTTCTGGTGGCGTTGCTGCTGCCGGTGGAGGCCCGGGTGCCGCATGGCCCTTTCTAACGGAACGGCAAAAAAACGGGGTTGCCGCTGCTGCTGGAGAAGCAGCTGCTGCTGAACCTAGAGCAGCAGCAGCAGCCAGCAGCAGCGGCAGCGCTAACAGCAGCAGCAGTGCTGCGCGCTTCAGTGTTGAGGCACAGTTCGGCAAGACCCCTAGACAAGACCCTAGCTACCAAGCGTACGGGCAGCAATTGCAGAAGCAGCAACTGAAACAAACACAGCAACAGCAAACGGATCAGCAACAACAGCAACAGCAGCAGAAGCAGCAACTAAGTCAAGTGATGCCTGGCTCCCCACAGACCTTGAGACCCCCTGGTGACAGCGAAGCTACCATACAATTCAAAGCTACACTAAATGGCCTAAGGGAGCCTCAAGAGGCGCTACTGCCTGCAAACGGGGCTCAGGACATGCGTGAAGAAGCAGCAGCGAAAGCAGCGGCATCAGCTGCTGCTGCAGCTGCCCCTATTGATGCAGGACCTGAAACTCTTGCTGCTGCACTGCCGGACGCGTGCAGCAACAGGAGCTCTTTTTCATTTGATGCGAAGCCCCACAGGAGGAATCAGTCTCCCCTGGCTTCTTCGGCCACAATAAATCTGCACACCGCTTCCTCTACAGTGTCCGACTCAGCAGCTGCAACAGCGAACAGTAGCAGCAGCAGCAGCAGCAGCAGAAGCAGCTTGGGGCTGCCTTCGTCGCTGAGGGTTCCAAGTGTCCCATTCACCTGGAAGACCTGCCGCTACCTGCTGATGCAGCTGCAGCGGCCAGCGGACACCTTTTCCATAGACGGCGAGCTGTACAGACACTGGCAGCTGTCTTTGGTGCCCACAGTGGGCGCAGCGCAGAATCGCCAGCGGCAGCAGGTAGCAAAGCCCTAAGCCTAAGAAGCAGCTAATAAGCAGCTAATAAGCAGCTAATAAGCAGCTAATAAGCAGCTAATAAGCAGCTAGTAAACAGCTAATAAGCAGCTAATGAGCAGCTAAGAAGCAGTAAATAAGCAGCAAATAAGCAGCTCAAAAACAGTAAATATGCATCTAATAGGCAGCTAATAATCAGCTAAGAGGCTGCTAAGGAGCAGCAGCTAAGAAGTAGCTAAGAAGCAGCCGCTGACTGAGCCGCGGGTGGGGCTGCTGCTGCTGCAGAGCCCGCGTGCTGCAGCAGCAGCCGCCGTCTGTGCTGCTGCTGCTCTGTGGGTGCAACTGCAGCGCATGTACAAGGGGCGCCTCAAGTCTGGCCGCGGAGTCTTCGTTAAGCAAGTGCCGGCCAGCGTGTGGAGGCAGCAGTGGCGGCAGCAGCAGCGCTTTCATGGGCAGTTTGTCTGCGACGGCGAGAACTACGTGGGAGAGGCTGCAGCTGCTGCCTTTCTGACAGGTGCTGCTCTTGCGCCTCTTTTGCAGCCCCCAGTGCTGCTTGCGGGCGTCACAGCTGCTGCTGCTGCTGCTGCTGCGGGAAGCGGCATCTGCTGCCAGTGGGAACACCAGCAACAGTTGAGACTGAACTTCGCAGTCTTCGCTTTTTGCTCCCTCTTGTGTTTTTCTTCAGAGTACCACCCGCACTGCGTTGCCCCTCTTTTGGCCGTGCTGACAGACAGCGGGTCTCTTGAGGAAAAGGGCGAGGCCCTGGAGCGGTGCTCTGAGGGATCTCCGCTGCAGCAGCAACAGCAGCAGCAGCAAGTGGGAGGCAGCAGCAGGAGAAGGCAGCGCACAGACCGCGTGGTTCTCGTCTTCCAGCTCTTCGGGCAGTCCGACTTGCTTGACTTCGTGGAGGCCAATAAACCCGTGAGTCTCACAAATGCAGCAGCAGTGGAGCAGCAAAAAGATAATTAATAACATAAAGACACTCGGTGTCCCCCAGTGTTGCAGCTGCTGCCGCTGCCGCTCAGCTTCTCTTTGTGAACTTCGCGCCAGTATGCTCTTGCTTGCTTCACAAGTGAGCACATTTGCCTTAGGCAAGGCGTATGTACTTCATGTTTGCACATAAAGTAGACTACATATAGAGTATATATAAATTATATACATGGGAGTGGGCATATTCATATACATATACATATATACATACATATACGCATATAAGTAAATATACATATATATACATATATATGTACATATATATGCTTACTTGTACCTGGGTGACGTATGCAAAGCCGTGCGTAATATTCAGCAAGGTGTGATTAGGGGTGCAGTATTGGTGGGTTTGAAGGAAGCCGATTCTTCTCTTGAATTGGCCAATTTCAAAATAAATATGCATTTTGTTGCACATTGTATTGGGAATTTTTCAATTCTTAGCTCAGGGGGTCAATGCAGACACAAAGGCATATCTGTTTCCACATAATTCGCTGCGGCGTGAAAGCAGCCAGCCTAGCTTCAGGCTTGTAATACTCTCGAGCTGCCCTCGATGCTTTGCATGCGAACTGTTTTAAGTTGCGAATAGTTATATTTAGAAATCCTCTTGCCTTGGAGATCTCTGAAAGGTGCTCGTGGAGGTGCTGCGACGTGTCTTCTTGTCACTGTGACTGCTGCTGTTGTAATTGCTGCTGCTGCTGCCGTTGCTGCTGCCGTTGCTGCCCTTCCTCCGCACCAGATGGAGCCCTGGTTCAAGAAGAAGCTGCAGCTGTCTTTGGTGCTGCTGCTGCACTCGCTGCACTCTGCGGGCGTTGCGCACCTTGACTTCACCCCAGAGAACATCCTCGTGCACTCCATGCTTGTGGGCTGCGTGGACAGCAGCAACAGCAGCAGCAGCAGCAGCAGCAGCAGCAGCAGAGGGAATTCAGAGGGCTTCCCGCTGCAGCTCCGGCTGTGCGACTTTGCGAAGGCCACTCCCCTCTTCAACTGGTCCAACCTTCGTTACCCCGCCTCGTTGCTGCCGCGCTGCAGATCCCAGGGAAGTATGTCGCTATCCAGCAGCGCTGCTTCGCAGGCAGCAGCAGCAGCAGCAGCAGCAACGAATGAAGAGCTGCCGCCCTTCGTCAGCTGCGAGCCAACCATTGCCAAGGGGCCTTACATGCCCCCTGAGGCCTGGGCAGCCATGCGCATTCTGCGTTCTCTGGGTAAGTTGCTTTTCACTTTTTAATTTAGAGGTCTACAAGTGCGCAATTTGACAAGCAAGGGAGCTGCTGTGTACAGCTGCGTTTCCCGCATCTCCTGAGCCATAAAATGCATGCAAAAGCCACCATTTTCTGTCTTTCTGTTATCAAAAACACATTTATTAGCGCGCATGCAGACCTCTGTGGGCATTCTCACGAGCAGCCAAAGCTGCTCGCGAGCTCCCCACGGCGCTACCCCTCAGGCGAAGTGGCGCTGCTGCTGAGGGCTGCAGCAGCAAAAGAACTGCTGCGCTGCTTCCCAGTGCTGCTGCGCGCAGGCATCACTTCCCCCTTCTCGCAGATCAGCGAAGCGCTGCTGCTGACAGGGAGGCCCCCACCCCCGCTGCAGCTGCGAGGGGGGGGCCTCGGGGCCCCCGGGGGCCCCTCCAAGGGCGGCGTGGATGTGTCTTTTGTTTTCTTTGACGTGCGGAAAGCAGACATTTACATGCTGGGGGTGCTTTTGTTTTATTCGTGGGCAGACGGGGCAGTGTGGGCTACTTCGGACGCGCAGCAAGACGAGCAGTGAGGGCCCCCGCAGAGCAGCACAGCTCCAAAGCCCCAAACCAGCATTTTAGCCTAGCTTCTGTGGGGCTCCACAGCCCGCAGCAGCAGCAGCAAACGCTGCTGAAGGGGCCCCTGGGAGCTGCATGCAGCTGCATGCAGCACCTGTGAGGCGTGCTCTCTTGCTGCAGATACGCGAGCCTCATTGCTGGTGATTATTGTTTTTCGGCTTTTCCGGAATGCGCTGACTGGCCCGAACCCCTGCTCGACCTCATCCGTGTCCGCTAAGCTCAACAGGCCCTCAGTGTCCTCAGCGCAGTGCTCCTGCAGCAGCAGCAGCAGCAGCAGCAGCAAGAGCGACAGCAGCAGCACACGCCTCATTGCATTGAGCACGCACTGTGCTTTGTGCTGCTGCTGCTGCAGGGCTGCATACAGGAAGACCCGGAAAGGCGGCTGCCGCTGGATCAGGTGCTGCGGCATCCGTGGTGGAGTGTTCCTGTGGACGTGTGACGGGCAAATAGCCCTCAAGCTAGCTAGCTAGCAAGCTAGCTGGCTAGCAAGCTAGATAGCTAGCTAACTAGCTAGCTAGCTAGATCGGCGCTTGTATACAGGGAAGGTGGCGGCCGCAGCACGTGCCGCGCAGCGTATGAGCTGCTGCGGGCACAACTGCTGCTGCACAGCTGCAGCACAGCATTGTGCTGCTGCGTGCGGTCACTACACTACACATTTAGGATAGCGGAGGGAGGGCTGCAGGAGAAGCGCAGGGGCCATGCTGGGCCCCTGCTGTTTGTCTTTTTGACTACAGGGCTCAAGCCAAATGTGCTGGCCCCACACTAACGAAACTGCAGGGGGAAGATGCCCCTTTTCGGCGCTGCTGCGCAAAGGGATGAGGCTGCGAGGCAACAACTAGCAGCAGACACGCGACAGCTTCTACGAATGAAAGCGAGCCCCAATAGCAGGAAAAAGCATCACAAAAATAACCAATAAAAAGTTTTCAAACAAAGACTGCGCATTAAACAACGGCGTTAGAGGCAGAGGAGCTTAGGCTGCTCTGTGGCATTCCGTTGTGAGGCGCCGGGGTGCTCGTGGCTGCTGAGCCCACGCGGCGTTTCAAGTCTTAAACATGTAAATTAATAACGAAATATGGGAAAAAATAATAAATTAACCTAATTATGGCCTCTAGAAGTGAGAACTGGGAATAGATTGGGCGTTATTTGCCGCTCGGCGCAGGTGGACGCAGGTGACCTGGCGGCGCAGGGATGCTGCATTCCCCCCCCGCCTATAACCCGGCTGGGGTTTGCTGCCCCCAAATTGAGGTTTCAGTGTTCAAATGATGAAGCAATTATAAAGTTTTGCGCATTCGATTGACAATTCGACGATTTATTCTTGTCTTTTGCTGGTGAACCCTTTTCCGCGAACAACCGCCTCCCCCAGGTGACCCTGCGAGCTGACCAGTGGACCGCTTTGTTAGCCATTGCTCTCAAGTGCAGCTGTAAGCAGAGACCAGCGGCCTCTAGCTGAATTTATTTTTAGTTTATTTCTTTTTCGAAACGCCTGACTTCGGTCTGCAACATGTCGCTTCGGAGGGCTCGAACTCTCCTCGTCTTGTTCACAGGGCTGTCGCTGCAGCGGCTCTCAACAGCAGCTCCTGGCTACGACGTCTCTCTGACGGACGGTGCAGCAGCAGACACGCCGGCTGCAAGAGATGCGGCCTCAGCAGCAGCAACTGCAGCAGCAACAGCAGCAGCAGCAGCAGCGACGGCAGCCGGAGAGGAGCAGCAACTCGCTCCAGACCTCCCCCCTGCCCCAGACGATAGACAGCCAGACAGCACTGCAACAACAGCAGAGTTTGTAACTTTGCCTCTTTCGACTTCGGACATATTAGCTGCTGCCCTTGGACCTTATGATGAACGGCTAGGGCCAGTTGTTGCAGCAGCCGCAGCAGCAGCTGCTGCTGCGGCGTTAGTTGCTGCTGCAAAAACGCAGCCACCGCAAGACTCTGCGCCCCCTGCAGCCACTTCTGCTGCACCTGCTGCACCTGCTGCTGCTCCGCCTGTCGACGTGCCCTTAGAAGACAGCAGCACGTTTGACGTGCAGCTGTACTTGTCGCCGCAGCAGCAGCAGCAGCGGCTGCAGCGCCAGCAGCGCTGGCTGCCTCCCCGCGAGCAGCAAGACGTGATGCTGCAGCAGCTGCTTCAGTACACTGCTGCACAGGCCTGGGATATCTACAGAGCTTCTCGCCTGAGCGCCTTTACTGACGCAGCCTCTTCATATTTCTTAGTTAAGCGGCAGCAGCAGCCCCAACGGCAGCAGAAGCAGCAGCAGCAGCAGGATCAGCAGACCCAGCAGCAGCAGGAGCAGCAGCCGGAACAACAGGCCCAGCAGCAGGAGCAGCAGCCGGAACCACAGCAGGAGCAGCAGCCGGAACCACAGCAGCAGCAAGACGCGCAGCAGCAGGAGCAAGGAGAGGAGCGCCCGTAGCAGCAGCGCGCAGAAGACTCAGCAGCAGCAGCAGCAGCAGCAAGCCTCGCAGCAGAGGCCCCAGCCAGGGGAGCAGAAGAAGCAACAGCAGCGCAGCAGCAGCAGCGCGACGGGCATTGAAGGCGGGCTTTCTGTTGGGCGAATTCGCAGCATTTATGCCGCTTAAACGCCACAAATAAATTAATAAATTAATTAATTAAATTAATTAATTAATTAAAATAAATCCCCTTGGCTTAAAAACATTTTTGTCCTTTTGACAGCAGCGCCTCTTGAGAGGCGCTTGGTTTGACTTGAACACAGCGACGCTCAGATGCGTCTAATTTGTCTATCGGCTGTTGCTGCTGCTGCTGCTGTTGCTGTTGCTGCTGCAGCTGCTGTCGCTGCTGTTGCTGTTGCTGCTGCTGCTGAAGCTACGGCTTCCGTCAAGGTAGAACTGCACTGTTTGAAGCCTTCTGCCTCTTAGCTTGAGCACTAGGAACGAGCACAACTGCTGCTGCTGCTGCTGCTGCTGCTGCCAGTGCGGCTACCGGCGGAAACGGCGCAGCACAACGCACCAGCTGCTGCAGCAGCAGCAGCCGCCAGCCATTGTCACTTCGACTTCGCGCGGCCGAGGTGTACATACACCTGAAAGCCGGCGCAGGCGCCGAGGTGTACATACACCTGAGTCGGCGCAGCCAAAAACTCAAAATTTGTCTTTTCTTTTTCTTCCAGAGTACTTCGAGTCTGGCCGAACTTTCTTTCCCTGCATCAGCCAGCAGCAAACGCAGCACCCAAACGTCGGCGCTGCAGCAAGTGCGGCTGCAGCAGCAGCTGAACAAGCAGCTGCAGCAGCAGCAGCAGCAGCAGCAGCGGGCGTAGGCTGCGAGCTCCCTTGTCTTCGCTCTTGCTGCTAAGCGCGGTAGCCGCAGCAACAGCGGGTTGTGCAACAGCAGCAGAAGTAGCAGCAGCAACAGAATCGAAAACAGCAGCAGAATCAGTAGCAGCAGCAGAGTAAGAAGCAGCAGCAGGATGGGAAGCGGCGGCAGAATCGGAAGAAGCAGACGCAGATGCAACAACAGAGGCAGAGTCAAAAGAAGTAGCAGCAGCAAGGCGCGCAGCAGCAGCATCAGCAGAGAGACCCAGCAGCAGCAGCAGCAGCAGCAGGAACAAAAAGACTGGCAGCAGCAGCAGCACTTCTGGTGGATCCAAACCTTCACGCTTTGTTTCTCTTTCTTCTTGGCGATCCATTCCTTCTTAGAAATTTGTTTCTTCGCTCTCCGCCCAGATACCAGAGGCCGTCTGATAAGTACCACCAAAACCCTAAACCCTAAACCCTAAACCCTAAACCCTAAACCTTGCAGTCTGGCGTCGAAGCGCGGAGCCTCCGCTTCAGGCGCCAGCCGTTAGCTCTCAACCCTCTGGGGAAAATCACAGCTGGATCCAAAACCCAAGCCCCATACCCTAAACAATAAGCCCCAAACCCTAAACCCTAAACCCTAAACCCTAAACCCTAAACCCTAAACCCTCGGGTTCTCACTCTCTTCCTTCGTTGATAATCGCAGAAGTGCCCAGGGCTTTCGGCAGCTGCTGCAGCTTCCGCGCGTGGCCTCCTGGCAGCCACAAACATAAGAAGTACCTGCGCAGAAACAGCAGCAGCAGCAGCAGCAGCAGCTGAAGCGGCAGCAGCAGACGCAGCAGCAACGGTAGCAGCAGAGGCGGCGCAGCAACAGGCAGCATCAGCTGACGTTCACGCTTCCGCAAATGCAGCAGCAGCAGCAGAAACGGAAAGGCAGCAGCAGCTGCAGCCGCAACGTGTGAAGCACCCAGGACACATATCCACTGCAGCAGCAGCAGCAGCAGCAGCATTAGCAGCAGCAGCTCACTTTTTGGCTCTGGTTGAATTGGGAAAGTCAACTACAAGGCCACCCTCGAAGCCGCTGCGCAGAGCAGCAGAAGTCAGGCTTTCGAGCTGCTCCGCGCTGTCTGGGTAAAACTGTAAGGCCTGCAGCAGCAGCAGCAGCAGCAGCAGCAGCCGCAGCAACCGCACCATCCGCCATAGAAGCAGCCACAGCAGCAGCAGCAGCAGCAACACGGCAGCAGATTGCACTCCTCTCTAGAAGATAGCCCCACAGTCCCAAAAGTGAGGCAAAACGCAGAAGCGCAGCCCGGGTGTACGTACACCTCAGCCACAGCCCCACGCTGCTGCAGGTGTACGTACACCTCATTCACTAAACAAATTTTACTTCTCGTGTTTTCTACTTCGGTGCCAATCGAAGCAAAATTAAAAATAAAAAACGAGTTGCTGCGAGCGGCTCCGCAGCTGCAGCCGCCCTCAACTCGCGGCCTCCAAACCCTAAACCCTAAACCCTAAACCCTAAACCCTAGCTAGTAAAACCGGGGGCAGCGAGGCTGCGGGGCCACCGCTGGGGTGTACTTACTGCTCGAGCTCCGGGCTTCAGCGCTCTCGCGAGATGTTCAAAGAAGCAAGTTTGGCGTCTGTAGGAAGAAGCAGCGTGTGCGGGCCTGCGCTGCCGCTGCTGCTGCTGCTGCTGCTGCAGCAGCAGCAGCTGCTGGTCCGAGGCCTCATCCTCGTCCATGTCCTCTTCCTCACCCCCGCCGCTGCTCCCCCCCGCTGCTTCCGCTCCCGCTGCTGCTCCCGCTGCTGCTGCTGCTGCTGCTGCTGCTGTGTTTTCGGGTGTACGTACAGCGTCGGCTATATCCGACTTAATGTCTGAACAGAGCCACTGAATGGCGCTGATAGAAATGGCCCCGTCAAATGTGCCTGGCCTGAAGTAGAAGGCTGCAAGCCCAACGCGCACAAACCCTAAACCCTAAACCCTAAACCCTAAACCCTAAACCCTAAACCCTAGAGCTTCACGTATACTCTAATTCTTGGGCGGCTCACACGCCCAGGCTTGCGCCTGAGCTCGATGCCGTGTACAGCAGCCTGAATGCAGATCTTGGCTGTAAGCCTTAGGGTTTAGGGTTTAGGGTTTAGGGTTTGGGGTTTACGTTTTCCCAAGTCCGCGAGCAGAGCATCTGCAGCTTCCAGGTTCTCCAACTCTCTGGCTTCCTCTGCAGCCACAGCAGCAGCAGCGCAGCTGCGTCGCTTTTGCTGCTGCTGCTGCTGCTGCTGCTGCTGCTGTGTGTCCCTAGGCTTGATCTGCTGCGTCAACTCCGATTCAAACTAATGCTGCTAATGCTGCTGCTGCGCGTTTAAGTCTTAGCTGCTGCTGCTCTCCGTTTGCTGCTGCAGCAGCCTCACTCCTATTTGCTGCAGAGCCTACACTAAGTGGTGTTGCTCAGCAAAAGCAGCAGCAACTCAGGCCACCCGGCCACCCGGTTAGCAGCCATGAGCAGCAGCAGCAGCAGCAGCAGCAGCAGCAACAGTGCTGCAAGCTGCAGCACTAGCAGCGGCGGCAGCAGCAGAATAAGCAGCCAGAGCAACCACAGCCGAGCTGACTGCGGCAGCAGCAGCAGCAGCAGCCCTGATACCCACAGCTGCATCCGAGGCAGCAGCACAGCCGCAGCCGCAGCAGCACAGCAGCAGCAGCACAGCAGCAGCACGTGTCGTCGTCGTCGTCGTCGATGGATCGTACACAGAACTCTACAGTTCAGGTACTACGAAATGGCCTTTCTCAGAAACAGCAGAGCCGCTCATGCCGCAGCCAAATCCCAGGTCTAAGACAAGGCAGCTCTGCAGCAGCAGCAGCAGCAAACGCAGCAGCAGCAGCAAGTGCAACAGCAGCAGACGCACAAGAAACAGCAACAGCCAACGCGGCAGCAGCTGCAGCAGTAGCAGCAGCAGCAGCAGCTCATGCTCCACAATGCCAGCAGAAAACGCAGCCGCAACAACAGCAGCAGCAGCAGCAGCAAAAGTAGCAGCAGCTGCGAGTGTCGGCAAAGCAGCAGCAGCAAAAACAGCAGCTCCAGGTACAGCAGCAGCAGCAGCAGCAAGCTGACGAACAGTAGCAGCAGGAGGCATATAGCTGCCGCAGGAGTAGCAACAGCTGCAGGAGCAGCAGCTGCAGTTCTAGAAGCAGCAGAAACAGGTGCACATACAGCAGCAGCAGCAGCAGCAACAGGTGCACATACAGCAGCAGCAGCAGCAACAACAGGTGCACAAACAGCAGCAGCAGCAGCAGAAAGAGGTGCACGCATAGCAGCAGCAGCAGCCACAGGTGTACGCCCATCAGCAGCAGCAGCAGAAAGCCCATCAGTGGCAGGAGCAGGTGTAAATGAAGCAGCAGCAAGGTGCAGCAGCAGCAACAGCAGCAGCAGCAGACACAGCAGCAGCAGCAGCAGCATACTTCGTCCTCCGGCAGCAGCAGCATCTCCAGAGCCCTTTCTGCCAGCTGCCGCTGCACTGCATGCATGCGGGAGCTGCGGGCGTAGCGCTGCGTCTCTTCTTCTCCATAATACTACAAAACAAAAGCAAATTAAAAAATAAAAATAAAAATAAAAATAAAAATAAAAAATAAAAATAAATTCAATTAAATGAGCAGCAAATATCCAACTCACTGAACGGCGCAGACGCGCAGCAGCAGGGGGCAGCAGCAAGCATGAGCTGAGCGCAGCAACTTGCGAAGAAACCCCAAAAAAGGGTTTAGGGTTTAGGGTTTAGGGTTTGGCTCACAACGTCCGCGGGGAGAAGGTGCTCCGGCCGACTCATGGCTGCAGCCGCTAGCAAAGTGCAGCAGCAGCAGCAGCAGCAGGAACAGCAGCAGCAGCAACTACTGCAGCAGCAGCAACTGCAGCAGCAGCAACTGCAGCAGCAGCTTTTCTTCTCCGCAGGAGCTGCTCTCCAGGCCCGTCTTCTTCTCTTTCTCGCTGCTGCTGCTTCTTTTGAATATTATTTATTTATTTTTTCTGAACTTTTCATCATTTGTAATTATTTTTAATTATTTGCAATTAATTAATTTATTTATTTATTTATTTGCTGCTTTGTTTCTTCCTTTTTGCTTCTCTCGGGCTTCCTCGGCTCGCAGGTCTTGGCTCTCTCCTCTTCAAAGCAGCAGCGCAGCACTGCTGGAAAAAATAACAGAAGGCTTTGCGAGGGTTTAGGGTTTAGGGTTTAGGGTTTAGGGTTTGGGTTTGGGGCTCCGAAGGCTGGGCAAAAGACGAGGGCAGCAGCAGCTCCAGCTGCAGCAGCAGAGCCTGGCAGTTTACGCGCTGCGGCATAAAGAAAAAAAAGGCTAGATTTGCAGTTTTAATGCTGTGCTGCTGCTGCTGCTGCTGCACGAGCTGCAGCTGCTGCTGCTGCTGCTGTGGGCCCCCGGGCCTCGCAGCCCCACGGCAGCATCGACAGGGGCCCCCCAGGGGCCCCCCGCAGCCCTGGTCGTACGAAATGCCATTACTTGGAGTGAAATTTTGCAAAATATTGAAAAATTGAGAAATATAAATCAAAAAATTCCAAATAAGAGTCAATAAAACCCAAAAAGAAGACTCAAGGCGCCCCCCAGGGGCTCCCAGGGGCCCCGAGGCGCTCGGCGTTCACATTTGGGTCATTTCAAATAATTTGAGCAGCTCACAAATAATTTATTTGGTCTAAAAGGGTCATTTAAATTCAGAAAAGACGCCAGAGTTGCAGATGAAAGCTGGCAGCAGCAGCAGCAGTGAAAGCACCAGCAGCAGCAACTGCAGCGGCAGCAGCAACTGCAGCAGCAGCAGCAGCAGCAGGTGTTTTGACACGGCTACAGGCTCTCATGTGTCCTTGAAAGGCTCACAACTGCAGCTGCTGCCCTCTTACGGCGGTCACATGCACTGAATAGGCAGCTGCTGCTGTTGCTGCTGCTGCTGCCGCTGCTGCTGCTGCTGCTGCTGCCAGAGGAGAGAAGGCCAAATGCGACACTTTGGAGAAGTCTGCTGCCACATAGGAGCTGCTCAGCGGGCTGCGGCAGCAGCACCAGCGGCACGCTGCCAATCAGCAAGTACTGCTGCTGCTGCTGCTGCTGCTGCTGCTGCTGGTGCTGCTGTCCCCTGGTGCCGCTGGAGCTCACGTCGCTTGGCTTCTCTGTCTGCTGCTGCTGCAACCCCCGTGGCACCTGACCCTCCTAGGACCCGACTCCCCAGGGACTTCATCATTAACGCAGTGCAGTCTGCTGCAGCTTGAGGAGCAGAAGCAGCAGCAGCAGCAGCAGCAGCAGGGCCAGCAGAAGCAGCAGAAGCAGCAGGAGCATCGGCAGCAGCAGCAGCATCTCGATCCTTCAGAGTCTGCTGCTGCGCTGTGTGCAGCACAGATCGCCTTGTCTCTTTGTCTGGAGCTCTCCATAATATTTGCCGCTGATCTGCAGCGCATGCTGCAGCAGCCGCAGCAGCAGCAGCAGCAGCTCGCAAGCAGCAGCAGCAGCAGCAGCAGCAGCAGCGACGCTGCTTCAAGTGGGCCCCACAAAGGCCAAAGACGCAAAGCTTTGGGGGCCTTGATGGGCCCTGATGAGATGCCTCGTGCTGCGCTGCACTGCGCAGTCCTGTTCCACCCCTTCACCAGCAGCAGCAGCAAGGGCAGCAGCAGCAGCAGCAGCAGCAGCAGCGGCAGCACCGGCTTCGCAGTTTCGGATCCTTTGAAGGGAGCTTGCCAGGCAGCCCTGCTGCTGCAGTCTCTGTGGGCTCACCTGCTGCTGCGCATGCAGCCCCAGTTCAACGCCAAGTAAGCAGCAGTGGCAGCAGCAGCAGCTGCTGCTGCAGCAGCAGCGGCAGCAGCAGCTGAAAGGGACAGCATGAGCTCAAGTGTGCTGGGGGCCCCTCTGGGGGGCCCCCCTGACCCTAAACGACACCCAATAGGGACCAGAAAGACAGGGCTTAGCGGAGGCAGCAGCTGCACTGTTGCTTCTGCTGCTGCTGCTTCTGCTCTTGCTGCTACTGCTGCTGCTGCTGCTGCTGCTAGCAGTGGCAGCAGCAGCTGAAAGGGGCAGCATGAGCTCAAGTGTGCTGGGGGCCCCTCTGGGGGGCCCCCCTGACCCTAAACGACACCCAATAGGGGCCAGAAAGGCAGGGCTTAGCGGAGGCAGCAGCTGCACTGTTGCTTCTGCTGCTGCTGCTTCTGCTCTTGCTGCTACTGCTGCTGCTGCTGCTGCTGCTGCTACTGCTGCTGTGCTTTAGAGGTGCCGCACTTGCTGCTACGGCGCTTGGATACGGTGCTGTGCCACCTCCAGCGTGCGTAATGGTACGTTTGTGAGAGGCTTAGTAGTGGCTTTCTTGCTGCTGCTGCTGCTGCTGCTGCTGCTGCCATTATTTGCAGCAGCTGCTGCTGTTGCTATCATTTGCGGCGTTTGCTGCTGCTGCTTGGCGCCGGTGTAAAGCAGCACAGCTGCAGCAAGTCGGCGGCGCCTTCTGCTTCCGAAGCTGCTGTGTCTGTGTCTGCACGCATGCATCTCTTCGTCTTCAGCTTCACTGCTGCTGCTGCTGCTGCAGTTGCTGCTGCTGCTGCTGTTGCTGCTGGTGACTTCTCTTGAGTTGGGTGCTGCTGCCACTGCATTTGCGTCCCTGGCTGTGGGGCTGCCTAGCAGCACATGGCTGCCTCTCTTGCTGCTGCATTTGCTGCGCTTCAAAATCCGCTGCTGCCTTCAATTCTGCTGCTGCTGCTGCTGCTGCTGCTGCTGCTGCTGC
>NW_013654905.1:31252-32846 GCF_000499385.1 Eimeria necatrix
TCCCTAAACCCTAAACCCTCGAGCTCCCTCCTCCCCCCAGCTCACATCTGCATTTGCCTAAACCCTAAACCCTTAACTTTTCCAAAAACCTAAGCCACGTTGGCCTCCCCAAACCCTAAACCCTTAACATTTCCTAAACCCTAAACCCTCAGCCCTCCCTAAACCCTAAACCCTTAGCCGTTGTAAACCCTAATCGCTTAGCTGCGTAGTTCCGCGTCTCAGCGACAAAATCAAAACCCTAAACCCTAGCTGGCGCAAACCCTAGGCCGCCGCTGTAAACCCTGCGAGGGTTTGTGCTGCTGCTGCTGCGGGCGCAGAGGCCGCGTTCAGGTGTATAGACAGCAGCACTGCAGCGGCGGGGCTAAGGGCTGTCCGCAGCTGCTGCTGCAGCTGCAGCTGCAGCGCAGCAGCAAGCAGCAGCAAAGGCCGGAAGCAAAAGATTGTCGAGATGCTCAGCAGCAGCAGAACCTTGCAGCAGCACTGAATGCTGCGCTGGCCGCTGCAGCTGTTATAGCAGCAGCTGCTGCAGCTGTAGCTGCTGCAACTTCAGATGCTGCAGCAGCAGCTGCTGCAACTACAGTTGCTGCAACTGCAGCTGCTGCTGTTGCAGTAGCAGCCTGTGCAACTATAGTTGCTGCTGCTGCTGGAGCTTTTGCTGCAGCGGGGGCCACAGACAGCCCCTGTTTGAAACTGCAGCAGCAAACTGAGTTTGCTGCTGCTTGCGCCCAATAAAAGACATTGGACAGCAACGAGCAGCAGCAGCAGCAGCAGCAGCAGCAGCAGCAATGCGCGTGGGCGGCCCCAAGCCGATAGCGGGGAACTCTCCCACGTTACTGCTAGCGCTTTTAAGGTAGCAGCGGCAGCTGCTGCTGCTGCAGCTGCAGCTGCTGCAGCTGCAGCTCGACGAGCAGTGAACGCTGCTGCTGCTGCTGTGCCACTTGCTGCTCCTTTCGATGCATTCGCTTTCGCTGTGTGAAAATCTTAACTACTCTTTTCTGGCTAGATGAGCAGCTAGCTGCAGCTTACTGCAGCAGCAGCTAGCTGCAGCTAGCAGCTAGCTGCAGCTAGCTGCTGCAGTTAGCTGGAGCTAGCTGTCGCTGGCTAGCGCCAGCGGCCCTGAATAGCTGGGCTTGGCAGCGCGTCTTCTAGCTGTGGTGTCGGCGTCTCGAGCGCGCTGCTGCTGCTGTTGCTGCTGCTGTTGCTGCTGCTGCTGCTGCTACTGCTGTTGCTGCGTCTCCTGGGCACTTGGGGTGTCTGTACACCTCAAGAGGTACGTGCTGAGGCTGCGGAGAGCAGCAGCAGCAGCAGAATCCGGTTGGCCCTCGACTAGTGCGAATCCTTCCTCACAGGCCCGCAACAACTGCAGCAGCAGCAGCAGCAGCAGCAGCAGCAGCAGCAGTGGCGCAATGCAAGTGCCACAAAAGGCAACGGCGGACGTGCAGGTGAAACGAGCAGCAGCAAAGAGAGATAACAAGAAAATAGAAGCAAATGGAAATAGAAATAGAGAAATAATACAAATAAATGAATAAATAAATAAATAAATAAATAAATAAATAAATAAATGAATAAATAAATAAATAAATAAATAAATAAA
>NW_013654905.1:32946-55446 GCF_000499385.1 Eimeria necatrix
GCTGGCTAGCTATATGGCTAGCTAGCCAGCTAGCCAGTTTGTTAGGCAGCTAGTTGTCTACCTAGCGGTATGTCTAGCCAGCTAGCGGCCAAGCTAGCTAGCTGCTTAGCTAGCTGGCCGCACAGCCCTAGCTGTACTAAGCTAGCTATGGCTAACTAGCTAGCTGCGGATGTAGCTTGCTGGCTGCAGCTAGGTACCTAGCTGCCGCCGCAGCTAGCTAGCTGTGTGGCTAGCTAGCTAGCTGAGGCCGTAGCTACCTGACTGTGGCCAGCCAGGATGGATCGCCATACAGATCGGTCGATCGCCGGTTCGATCGATCGACGAATCGATCGACCGGCGTGTCGGGATCGACATGATTCGATCGATACCGATTGATCGATCGACGCCTACATCGAACGACCCTGCAGCTAGGTACCTAGCTGCCGCCGCAGCTAGCTAGCTGTGTGGCTAGCTAGCTAGCTGAGGCCGTAGCTACCTGACTGTGGCCAGCCAGCTAGCTGTAACTTTCTGGCTAGCTGTGGCCGCAGCTACCTAGCTACGGCCATAGCTAGCTAACTATGGCTAGCTGGACAGCTGTGGCTAGCTAGCTGGAGGTGGCTAGCTAGCCACATCTAGCTAGCTAGCTATGGCTAGCTAGCCACTGGTACCTGCGCGCCCCCCTTGTGGGGCCCTTCGGCAAAAAGGGACTCCGCCATATTCTCGACCACTCCCAGCACTGGCAGCTTCACCTTTCGGCTGCAGACACAGAAGCAGCAGCAGCAGCAGCTGGCTAGCTAGCTAGCTAGCTAGCTAGCTAGCTAGCCATCTGCGCAGCTGGCTAGCTGCCTCACTATCTGGCTAGCTAGCTTGATCTGTGGGAAGGCGGACAGAGAGGCAGCCAAATGCAGCGGCCAGCGGTGTGTAGGTAAATGGCTAGCTGCACATCCAGCTAGCTAGCTAGCTAGCTAGCTTGCTAGCTAGCTAGCCAGCTAACTGGCTGGATAACTAGCTAGCTAGCTGGCTAGCTAGCTAGCTTTGAAGGGGCGTGAATGCTCCGCCGTTGTATGGCCTCGTCACCAAGCCGTGACACACGAAACCCTAAACCCTAAACCCTAGGCCGCCAATCCCAGACCCTAAACCCTAAACCCTAAACCCTAAAGCCAAGCCCTGAACCCTAAACCACCGTAAGCCCAAAACCCCAAACCCTCAACCCAAAATCCTGAACCCAAACCCAACACCCAAAACCTTGAACCCCAAACCCTAAACCCCCAACCCTAAACCCTAAACCCCAAACCCTAAACCCTAAACCCTAAACCCTAAACCCTACCTAGCTGTGAAGCCACTGTGGACTTGCCGACGCCTCCTTTCCCCGAGAGGATGATGATTTTCTTTTTTACGTTTTTCAGCTTCTGGGCGACTTCAGGACTCTTTGGCTGCTGCTGCTGCTGCTGCTGCTGCTTCGCGGCATCTGCTGCTGCTGCTGCTTCCGGCTCTGCTGCAGCAGAAGCTGCTGCTGCTGCTGCTGCTCCCCCCTTTGCTGCTAGACACAGGCTGCGCCCCGGGCACCCTTCGCAGCCAGCTGCCAGGCCAGCCATTTGGCTCTCAGGGCCTGGGCAGCTCTCAGATATGTCTTGCTGCTGCTGCTGCTGCTGCTGCTGTTGCTGCCGCTGCTGCTGCTGTTGCTGCTGTTGCTGGCAGCGGCACAGCAGCAGCACTGCAGCAGCTGCTGCTGCTCCCGCTGCTGCGCTGGCAGCGCAGAGCGCGGCGACGGACCCTCGCGACAAGCCGGCCATTTCCGAGCCCAGCAGCAGCAGCAGCAGCAGCAGCAGCAGCAGCAGCAGCAGCAGCAGCAGGAGCAGCAGCTCAGTTCAATAAAAGAGTTCTGTTTCCTTTTTGCCTTGCAATTATAGCCAGTAGTGTTCCTGGTCTTCTTTATATAAATACAAATCAGCAAATAAACTGGAATAAACTCTTAAGCTGCAAGCGCTGCTAGAGAGAAGCAGCAACTCCACCTGTCTGCTGCTGCTGCTGCTGCTGCTGCTGCTTTGCTGCTTTTCTCTTCCGGCGGGAAACGCTGCAAGGTGAGCTGCAGCAGCCTTCTGCTGCTGCTGCTGCTGCTGTTGCTGCTGCGTCTGGCGTCCTCTGTCCAGGGAGCCCAGTGGCTTCTCTGCAAATAAACAAAAATCAATTGCCAAAAAAACCGGAAATTTATTTGCTGCTGCTGCTGTTGCTGCTGCAGTGTGGAAGCCGTGGGGGGGCCCCCCTGCGGGCTGCTCTGTACCCTGAGGGGCCCCCTGGCTGCAGCAGCAGCAGCAGCAGCAGCAGCAGACACGTTACACACGGAGCTGCTGCTAGTGATTTATGAGTGAATTGGCGCTTTTTGCTCTCAACAAACAGCTACGGATTAACAGCAGCAGCAGCAGCAGTTGCTGCTGAGCTGCTGCTGCTGTGAGTCTGCATGCGGCTGCTGCAGCCGACTGCAGCAGACGAACTGCAGTAGAATGCCAGCCGCAGCAGCAGCAACAGCTGAAGTAGCGCCATCAACAGCAGCAAGAGCAGCAGCAGCCATTGCTGCTGCAGCTGCGGGTGGCGAAGAAATGGCTGAAGCCGCAGCAACCTTAGGCCCCGCTGTCTCGAGCTGCAGCAGCAGCAGCACAGCAGCAGCGACAGCAGCAGAGGCAGCAGCAGCAACTGCAGCTGCAGCGGAAACAGCAGCTGCAGCAGACCCCGTTGTAGCGTTTCTGCTTGATGACGAGCAGCAGCTGCAGCAGCACATTCTGCTATGCGACGAGTTGCTGCAGCAACTGCTGCTGAGCAGCAAACGGCGGCAGCAGCAGCAGCACATAAAGCAGCAGCTGCTGCCGGACCTGCAGCAGCTGCAGCAGCAAGCCGAAGGCACTGTGGCTGCAGTGGAGCAGCAACTGCGGGCAGCAGCAGAGACAGCAGGAGCCATCAGCCGGCCTATTCAGCAGCTGCAGCAGCAGCAGCAGCTGCTGCAGCAAGCAGCAGACATAGCGAAGCACATAAACGCCATTCACACGCAACAAAGTGCGCAACGTGCTGCTGCTGCCTTTGCTGCTGCTGCTGCCTTTGCTGCTGCTGCTGTCTTTACTGCTGCTGCTGCCTCTGCGCTTGCTGCTGCCTGCGTGTCTCGTGGACTTGCTGCTTCCCTATAACGCGTTTCTACTGCTTTTGCTGCTGTTGCTGCTGCTTCGTCTGCTGCTGCTGCTGCTGCTGCTGCAGCAAGGGCTGATGCTGCGCTTGAAGAAGGCGACCTGCTGCTGGCTGCTACATGCATCAGCAGCTGTCTGTACACCCGAGATGAGTTTGAGCGAATAGACCAGCGCTACCAGCAGCAGCAGCAGCAGCAGCAGCAGCAAGCGGCAAAGGCAGCAGGTGGGGGCATTTGCGGGGCGGAGGCCGCTGTGCTGCAGCGGCTGCAGCAGCAGCAGCAGCTGCTGCTGCAGCAGCTCAACAAGCGCCTCAGTGCCGTGGCTAAAAACCTCGTAACCACCGCGCTGCAGCAGCAGCAGCAGCAGCAGCAGCAGCAGATGCACCGGCTGGACACTGACGTCAGCGCGGGGGAGAGCCCGCAGCAGCCGGACTCGCAGGAGCAGCAGCAGCAGCAGCAGCAGCAGCAGCAGCAGCAGCAGCAGTGGACGCAAGAGCTGCGTCTGCTGCTGCGCTGCTACTTTTTGCTGCGCAAAGCAGCAGCAGCAGTTTCGCGCCTTTGCCGCCTCGTGACTGACGCCCTCGCAGACACCTCTGCTGCTCACTTCAGGTCAAATAAATAAATAAATAAATAAATAAATAAATAAATAAATAAATAAATAAATAAATAAATAAATAAATAAACATAAATAAACAAATAATATATTTATTTATTGTTTGTTTGTTTGTTTATTTATTCATTTGTTCGTTTTCGCCAAAGTCGCGGGCGGTGGGGGGCCCCGGGGGCCCCCAAACCCTCAGGGGGCCCCCAAACCCTAGGGGCCCCTAAACCCTCAGGGGGCCCCCTAAACCCTTGGGGGGCCCCCAAACCCTGGGGGGCCCCCTAAACCCTTGGGGGGGCCCCCAAACCCTTGGGGGCCCCCTAAGCCCTTGGGGGGGCCCTAGAGCTTTAGGGAGTCCCCAAACCCTGCTGCAGCAGCAGCAGTAGATGCAACTAGCAAAATGCGACGGCAGCAGCAGCAGCAGCAAAAGCAGCAGCAGCAGCAGCAGCAATAGCAGCAGCAGCTGCAGCAACAGAAGCAAGGGCTGCCCAAAACCTTTGAGGGCCCTCATGTCCTCAAGAGGCCCATTAATGGCATTTTGATTGTATTCGGGGGCCCCTGAGAAGCCTGAACCACCCAAGTGCGCTGCTGCTGCTGCTGCTGCTGCTGCTGCTGCTGCTACAGGGTGCTGCTGCAGCCGCAGCAGGGAGGGAGTGGGAAGCTGCATGCGGCGGTGCTGCACCAGCTTTACAAGAATGTGTCAAAGGTAGCTTCAGTGCAGCAGGTATGGCTTTTGCTGCTGCTGCTGCTGCAGCTGCTGCAGTTGGCTGGTTGCATCTGCCGTTGCTGCTGCAGTTGACGGGCTTCTGCTGCTGCTGCTGCTGCTGCTGCTGCTGCTGTAGGTGCTGCGCTCTGCGGTACTGGCGATGGCAACGCAGTTCCCCGAAGAAATGGATGGGGAGGGCGCTGCTGCTGCTGCTGCAGCAGATGCTGCCGCTGCTGCTTCTGCGGGGGCCCCTGCAGCAGCAGCAGCAGCAGCTTACTTCATTGCAGCAATATCACAGGAGCTTGACGTGGAAGGCGTTAGGGTTTTAAATCACTTTTTGGACTCCAAGTAAGCTGCTGCTGCTGCTGCGGTGGTTTTGCTGCTGCTGCTGCTGCTGCTGCTGCTGCTGCTTTGGCCTTGCTGCTCCTTCTGCTTTGTTGTTTTTGCTGCTGCGTCTCTGTTGCTCACGCTGCTGCTACACCCTCGAGTCAAACGCCCAGCAGCAACAGCTGCTGCGCGCGCCACTGCTGCTGTGTCTGCTGCTGCCGCTGCTGCTGCGGCTGCTGCTGCTGCTGCTGCTGCAGGCAGGACTACTTCACATTTACCAAGGAGGGAGGAGGGAGAGATCCTGAAACTCTTAGGTGAGATGCCCAGCAGCAGCTGCTGCTGTTCCTGTTGCTGCTGCTGCTGCTGCTGCTCCTGGAAGCTGCTTACCTGCTGCAGCAACACAGGCTTCTCCTGCATCACTGCTGCTGCTGCTTCTGAGTTTACTTGCATTTTGCTCTTTTTCATCATTCATATGGCCTTTGCTGCTGCGCATCTTCACTCCATTGCTTCTGCTGCTGCTGCTGCTGCTGCTGCGGCCACTAATTGCTGCAGAAAGGTTGAATCCCGGCTTGAAGAGTGCGTGCTGCTGAGCCGCTGCTGCAGCAAAGCACACGCTGCGCTGCTGCAGCAGTTTAGAGCTGCCCTCGGAAGTGCTGCTGCTGTTGCTTCCGACGCAGCAGGCGACAGCAATAGCAGCAGCAGCAGCAGCAGGTTCACTCCATTGCTTCTGCTGCTGCTGCTGCTGCTGCTGCGGCCACTAATTGCTGCAGAAAGGTTGAATCCCGGCTTGAAGAGTGCGTGCTGCTGAGCCGCTGCTGCAGCAAAGCACACGCTGCGCTGCTGCAGCAGTTTAGAGCTGCCCTCGGAAGTGCTGCTGCTGTTGCTTCCGACGCAGCAGGCGACAGCAATAGCAGCAGCAGCAGCAGCAGCAACAGCAGCAGCAGCAGCAGCAACAGCAGCAGCAGCAACGGCAACAGCAGCAGCAATAGCAGCAGCAGCCGCGCGCGTGGGGAGAGTAACGCTGTCGCCCAAATGCTGACTCAGCAGCAGGTCAGCAACAGCAGCATCATGAGCAGCAGAGGTGCAGCAGCAGCAGCAGCAGCAGCAGCAGCACAGACATTCGTAAAAAGATACAAATGCACAATGTGGCTCCAGACAGCTACTTCTGTTTAGGGTTTCGGGTTTAGGGTTTGGAGTTTTAGGCTGGATATGTAGGCGTACGGATTTCTGCTGCTGCTGCTGTTGCTGCTGCTGCTGCTGTTGCTGCTGCTGCTGCTGTTGCTGCTGCTGCTGCTGTTGCTGCTGCTGCTGCTGCTGCAGGTCCGTCAGATGGAGCATCCGGCCCTGATACAGAGGCGGGAGGAGCTGGTGGCGGAGTATATTGCACTGGAGCACGCGCTGATGCTCTGGTGAGCCACCTGCTGCTGCTGCTGCTGCTGCTGCTGCTGGTGCTGCTGCTGCTGGCTCTGTGTCTGCAGCAAGTGGTGCTGCTGTTTCTGCGCGTGGGTTCGTTAGGGCCGTGCGAGAGGCGCTGGAGGTTCAGGACGAGCTGCCGTTTGCTGCAGCAGCAGCAGCAGAAGCAGCAGCAGCAGCAGCGCGGCGCCCCCCGGAGAGCCCTGGGGGCCCCGCAGAAGCAGCAGCAGAAGAGCAGCAGCGAATTGCAGCACTTAAGAAAGCAGAAGAAGAAGCTGCAGCAAGTGGGGAGTGTCTTTACAGCACAATGATGGAAGATCTCTTCTTCGTGCTGCAGGCTTCCGTCTCGAGGGCCCTCAGGTACCTTGCTGCTGCTGCCGCTGCTGCTGCTGCTGCTGCTGCAGCTGTTGCTGCTGCTGTTGCTGCTGCTGCTGTTGCTGCTGGAGTCTCAGCCGCAGCCAGAGGCCCGAGCTACCAGGCAAAACTGTATTTGTCAGCGCGCCTGCGACTCCCCCAATTTCTCCTTTTGCTGCTGCCGCCACTGCCACTGCTGCTGCTGCTGCTGCTGCTGCTGCTGCTGCTGCAGGTCTGGCGACAGCCTGGCGCTGTGCGCGCTGGTGAATCATGTTGCTGCTGCGCTGCGCTGCGAAGTGCTGGCAGCGCTGCGGCAGTGCCTGGAGAGCAGCAAGGGGCCCTACGTGTTCTTTGTCCAGGTTTGCTGCTGCTGCTGCTGCTGCTGCTGCTGCTGCTGCAGATGTATGTATAGATTTGTATTTGTTCATTTGTGTACAAGTATATATATATGCATATATCTCTATATCTACATTGACATCTACTCTATATTTTGTTTATTTATTTATTCATTTATTCATTATTTATTTATTTATTTATTTATTTATTTATTTATTTATTTATTTTTTATTGCAAGGACGAACACAGACTCAGCAGCTACTCTATAGTCAAGGCCCTGGAGGCCAAAGCCGAAGGAAAGCCGCTGCCGCAGAAGCTCAGTCAGTCTGCTGCTGCTGCTGCTGCTGCTGCTGCTGCTGCTCCTGATTATGTTGGTACTAGTGTTGCTGTTGCCTGCGCTGCTGCTGCTGCTCCTTGTGCTGGCGAAAGTGCTTCTGTTGCTTTAAATGTTGCTGCTGATGCCAGTGCTGCTGCTGGTCCTTCTGCTGCTGCTGCTGCTGCTGCACTTCAGGAGGCTTGCTCCTGCTGCGCCTGTTGCCGTATGCTGCTGCTGCTGCTTTAGTGTTGCTGCTGCAGCAGCTGCTGCAGCTGCTGCTGTTGCCGATTTGGCCGTTTCTAGCTTTGTTATTGCATCAGCAGCCCTGCTGCAGCGCGGGCCCAAGGGTCGATCCTCCCCAATGCTGCTGCTGCTGCTGCTGCCGCTACTGCTGCTGCCGCTGCTGCTGCTGCTGCTGCTGCTGCTGCTGCTGCTTCAGGAGCTCGCCATTGCTGGCCCGTGGCTGTCAACAATGTGCAGCTTTGTTTGTCTTCGCTGGCGCACTTCAAGGCAGCTACAAAGAATGCAATGTTGCAGCAGCACCAGCAGCAGCAGCAGCAGCAGCAGCAGGACCCAGCAGCAGCAGCAGCAACTGAAGGAGAGGGAGAAGGCAAATCGCCTCTCCTCATCATGCACTACACGCTTCAGGTGCCAAGACCTCAGAGCGCCTCGCTGCTGCTGCTGCTGCTGCCGTGCTGCTGCTGCTGCCGCTGCTGCCGTGCTGCTGCTGCTGCTGCTGCTGTTGCTGTTTTTGAGGAAGCACTTTTGCTCTGGCTGCTGCCGTCCCGTGCTGCGGTCGTTTGTCGGGCGCCGCAGCTGTAGCCAGCATCTAGCTTCACTGCTGCTGCTGCTGCTGCTGCTGCTGCTGCTGCTGCTGCTGCTGCAGGAGCTAGACGGAGCAGCAGAGGCGCTGCAGCAGCTGCACCACCGCTGCTGCTCCTTGACCCTCCGCTTCTTCCAGGTGTATTGGCAGCACTGCTTTGAGCTGCTGAAGAAATGCGACTTCGACAGAGACGCAGCACTGATGGTGAGCTGCTGCTGCTGCTGCTGCAGTTGCTGCTGCTGCAGTTGGCGCTCTCGCTGTTCTGGTTGCTGCTGCTGCTACTGTTCTCGCTGCTTTTGCTGCTGCTGCTGCTGCTGCGGTGTTCCTGCTGGAGCGTTCCCTATTTCTTCCGTGCGTCGTTGCCACCGGTGCTGCTGTCCTCTCCCGCCTTCTCCACGCACATTTTGCCTTTGCTGCTGCTGCTGCTGCTGCTGCTGCTGCTGCTGCTGCAGGAAGAAGGGTCCTTGTTAGGGTGCGCGTGGCGGCTGAAGCTGCAGCGGCTGTTTGGCCTTTTAGCTGCGCATTTCAGCCGCTGGTTTGACCTCAAGGGACAGGCCACGCTGTGTGACTTGCTGCTAGACCTCGTCAGCCTGCTGCTGCTGCTGCTGCTGCTGCTGCTGCTGCTGCTGCTGTAGCTGTAGCCGTTGTTGCTGCTGGTGGCGGCGGCGCTGCTTCAGTGGCGGGCGCAGCTGCAGGGGTTGTCACTGGCCCTGCAGCAGCTGCTCGTAGGCTACTTGGCTTTGCAGCACCCCAGCTACTCCAGCTGCTGCTGCTGCTGCTGCTGCTGCTGCTGCTGCTGCTGCAGGTGGTGAAGAATCTGGAATCCGGGCTGCTGGAGAAGACCTACAGCGCGTCGGGGGGCATTTTGGCCAACCAAGAAACCCGCAATCTTTGCTTGGTGGTGCAGCGGCTGAGTTTGAGTCCTGCTGCTGGCAGCAGCAGCAGCAGGCTGCAGCAGCAGGAAGCTGCTGCTGCTGCTGCTGCTGCCAGTAGGTGCTCCTTCTTCGACGACTTTGAAGACGAAGAAGAGACCCTTGATGGCGTAGAGATTAACTACCCGGAGCCAGTGAGGTCCAAGGTGAGCTCCTGCTGCTGTTGCTGCTGCTGCTGCTGCTGCTGCTGCTACTGCTGCTGCTGCGGCTCATTGCAGCAGCGGGCGCTCCTCCTTGTTGCTGCGCCACCAGCTGCTGCTGCTCCGTGCAGTCTGAAAGCCTGCTGCGTTGTCTGCTGCTGCCGTACTGGGCTGCTGCTGTTGTCGCAGCAGCAGCAGCAGCAAGGGAAGATGACTGCCGCTGCTGCTGCTTTGCTGCGCCGCAGTTCTGCCGCCTATTTGAGATAGGAGAACTTCTCAGCCTTCCCTCTCTTAACGAAGTCTCTGAGCTGCTGGGTGCGCTGCTGCTGCTGCTGCTGCTGCTGCTGCTGCTGCTGTGCCCGTTGCTGCTGCTTTGTCGTTGCTGCTTTAGACGCAGTTCTCGCTGGTGCTGCTGCTACGCAGTGAGGCTGGTTGCTGCTGCTGCTGCTCCAACGGCTGCCTCATCTTGCCTGACAGCAGACTTGCGTGCTGCTGCTGCTGCATTCGCCTTTGCTGCTGCTGCTGCTGCTGCTGCTGCTGTGCACAGGAGAGATAGAGGGGGGACAATCTCTACTCACTCTTGAGGAAATTAAAACAGTCAGCTGCTGCTGCGGCTGCTGATTTGCTTCTTGTGTTGCAGCAGCTGCTGCTGCTGCTGATTTTACCGCTCCGCTGAAGGCCCAGGAGCTGCACTGCTGCTGCCAGCATTTTGCTTCTCGTGATCAATGTTAATGGTCGTGCTGCTGCTGCTGCTGCTGCTGCTGCTGCTGCAGGTGCTGCGGCTTCGGGTCGACTTTGGCGAAAAAGAGATTGAAGAGACACTGCGCTCAGTAAAAGCTGCTGCCACGTGAGCAGCAGCAGTAGCAGCAGCAGCAGTAGCAGCAGCAGCAGCAGCAGCAGCAACAAGAGCGGCAGCGCCGATTTCTGCTGCTGTGGCAGCGGCCGCTCTGTGCTGCTGCCTGCAGCAGCAGCTGCTGCTGCGTATTTAGCTGTTTGCTTCTGCACAGCCTACGGGCCTGTGACTGCCCTTGGCCTTTGCTGCTGCTGCTGCTGCATCCGCGGCAGCAGCAACTGCAGCATCAGCAGCAGCTGCTGCAGCGCCTGATACAGCTACTGCGCTAGAGGAAGCAACCGGCAAAGCTTTTGCTGCTGGAGCTGCAAAAGCTGCGACTGCTGCAGCAGCTGCTGCAACAGCTGCTCTCTCCTACACCTGCAGAAACTGCTGCTGCTGCTGCAGCTGCTTTTTGTTGCGTAGAGAAGTGGCACTCTAGCAGCAAGAGCCACAGCAGCAGCAGCAGCAGCAGCAGCAGCAGCAGCCACACTAGCAGCAGTGAGTAGGGCTGCGGCGGATTTCATGGTACGCAGCCGAATAGAATTAAATGCCGCTGCTGCGGCAGCTGTTCCTGCTGCAGTAGCAGTTGCTGCTGCAGCTGCAGCTGCAGCAGCTGCGACAGCAGCAGCTACTGTTGCTGCTGCAGCTGCAGCTGCAGCAGCTGCGACAGCAGCAGCTACTGCTGCCGCTTGACTGAGTTCGAAATATGTTCTTTACAATTACGGCTCGAGGGTCATTTATCAAAATGAGCAGCTTTGCTGCTGCTGCAGCCGTCTGTTGCGTTGCTGCAGCTGCAGCACCGAGAGTGGCTGCTGCTGCTGCTGCTGCTGCTACTGCAGCATTGCGTTGTTGCTGGCTGCGGCTGCATTAGCCGGATCGGCAGCAGCAGCAGCAGCAGCAGCAGCCGCAGGCGCTACTGCTGCTCGTCAATCGAAGGGGCCTGGCATCTGCTGCTGCTGCCAAAACCAATACCTGCGGAGGATGGCTAGCAGGAGTTGCTGCTGCTCGTCTGCAGCAGCAGCAGCAGCAGCAGCAGATGCTGACAAGGGCGGTAGGCGAAGCACTTAACACAGCAGGTGGGACACTGGCAGCAGAAGCAGCTGTCTGCTGCCACTGCTGCTGCTGCGCAATCTGTAAACAGAGCTATAAGGCTGCAGCAGCTTTTCTGACAGCTGCTGCAGCGGCTGCTGCTGCAGCAACAGCTGCTGCTGCTGCAGCAACAGCTGCTGCTGCTGCAGCAACAGCTGCTGCTGCTGGTGCTGCTGACACTAATAAAAACAGAAAAGACGGGGAGTTTTCGAAGGCCATGGCTTTCTGCTGCCATTGCAGCTAGGCATCTTGTGTTCTTGCTGCGCCTAGACATTTGCTGCTGCTGCTAGGCATCTGCTGCTGCTGCTGCTGCTGCTGCTAGTTTGTTGCTGCTGCTGCTGCTGCCGGGGGGTTTAGCTGTTTGGTCTCCTCGTCGGTGTCGCCGCCGTCCCAAAAAGGCTCATCTTCTTCCATATCCATTTTGTTAAGAGATTCGTGGCTGCTGCTGCTGCTGCTGCTGTTGCTGTTGCTGCTGCGGCTGCTGCCGCCGTCCCTCCCCTCTTCCCCAAATGCTGCAGTGCCAGAGGGGGTCCACTGGTCCACTCGGCAGAACGCAGCGCGCGCGCGCAGCCTGCAGCAGCAGCAGCAGCAGCAGCAACAGCAGCAGCAGCAGCAGCAGCAGCAGCAGGAAATGAGTAATAGTAAGAGACCTTGGGGCCTCTTAAGCTCTTGCGCCCCATTTTCCGCGTGCAGCAGCAGCCGCACACTGCTTCAGGACAGGCAAAGGCAGCAGCAGCAGCAGCAGCAGCAGCAGCAGTCACTACAGCGGATATTCGCGCAGCAGTATCCGCAGCAGCAGCACAATTGGGGGAAGGAGCAGCAGCGACAGCAGCAGCTGCAGCCACAGCAGCAGCAGAACCTTTTGCTCTGCAGCCGCGCAACAGCAAAAACATCTTGAACAGCAGCAGCAGCAGCCCCGCAGCAGCAAAAACATCTGGAGCCGCAGCAGCAGCAGCCACAGCAGCAGCAGCAGCAGCAGCAGCAGCAGCAGCAACGGACTCTTTTCTTTTGAAGACAACGAACAGCACCAGCAGCACAGCAGTGACGAACATCCCCAGCAAAATGCCCCGCAGCAGCGCCGCCCTAAACCCTCCCTTTTCTTTTTCTTCGCTGCCGCGCAAAGAGGCCCCAAACCTGCTGCTGCTGCTGCTGCTGCTGCTGCTGCTGCTGCTGCGGGCTGCTGCTGCTGCTGCTGCAGCGGCAGCGCCGGCGGGGTCGACTGCGAACAAACTTGCTGACGCGGGTACGTGCGCTGCGTAGACACGGGAGCACCCAAAACCCTAAACCCTAAACCCTAAACCCTAAACCCTAAACCCTAAACCACAAAGGCGAATCCCTAAACCCTAATCCCTAAACCCTACACCGTGAGCCTTAAACGCCTAGCCCTATGCCCTAAACCGTAAACCCTAAACCCTAAAGCCAGGGATGAAAGACAACACACGAGCAGAGCCGTAAACCCTAAACCCTAAACCCTAAACCCTAAACCCTAAACCCTCGATAGTCACCTGTGCAAGGCGGGCCGCAAACGCCCACTTCAACTTCTCTGACGCAGTTGGCATCTGCTGCTGCTGCTGCTCCTGCTGCTGCTGCTGCTGCTTCTGAAGGCAGCAGCCGGTGGCGGTAACGAACGCACCCAACGTTGCAGGGCCCCCACTCAGCCCAGTCCCCCTTAGGACAATCTGCTGCTGCTGCTGTTGCTGCTGCTGCTGTTGCTGCTGCTGCTGATGCTGCAGCAAAGGCGCACACGGTAGACAGCAGTTGCAGCTTCAGCAGAAGCAGCACCGTGCGCCTGCTGCTGCAGGCAAACGAAGTGATGCTGCAGCAGCAGCAGCTGCTGCTGCTGCAGGCGAACTGGTTAGCGGCAAGAGCACGACAGGCAGCAGCAACTACAGCAGCAGCAGCAGCAGCAGCAATTCATTAAGGACACGGGACACCCAGTGCAGCAGGGAGCCGACTGTAGAGGGCAGCAGCAGCAGCTAAATCCGAGAAGCAGCAGCAAAAACAATAAAAAACAGCAGCAACAAAGCTCAAGCAGCAGCAGCAGCAGAAGCAGCAGCAGCAGGAGCAGCAGCAGAAGCAGCAGCAACAGACTCTGTGCCTCCGCTGCAGCAGGACAAGGCCCCCCCTCGCTGCTGCTGCATGGCCTCATTTCTATACGTGGGGGGCAAGAAGAGCCCGGCAGCAGCACTTCTCTAGTGCGAATCTGTTTGCTGCTGCTGCTGCTGCTGCTGCTGCTGCTGCTGCTGCTGCTGCTGCTGCAGGGCTCGCAGCTGCTCCACGCGGACCAGGCCGAGAGCTGGCACTCCGACTCTGCGAGCAGCAGCAGAAAATTAAAAAAATAAAATAAATAATGAGCAGCAAATGCATAAATAAACAAATGAAATAAATAAATAAATAAATAAATAAATAAATAAATAAATAAATAAATAAATAAATAAATAAATAAATGCATGAAGGCAGCAGCAAAAGGAAGAGGCAAAGCAACAGAAGCAGGCCGAAGGAAAACCAGAGAGAACTGCACCTTCCCTAGGGTTTAGGGTTTAGGGTTTAGGGTTTAGGGTTTAGGGTTTGGGCAGCGGGAGCAGATCGAATATCTGGCTCGTGGCTGTGCGGGCTGAGCGCGCAGACCAGGGTTTAGGGTTTAGGGTTTAGGGTTTAGGGTTTAGGGTTTAGGGTTTGGGACTGACCGCAAGGCTCGGGGGCCCCACAAGCAGCAACTTCCAGCAGCGGCAGCAAACACTTCAAACCCTTCGGCTGCTGCAGCAGCAGCCGCTGCCGCTCGCGGGTTTTGAGGCCGCAGGGGCCCCTGCAGGGGCCCCAGGGGCCCCACGGGGTGTACGTACACTCCGTCGCTGCCAAGCACAAACCCTAAACCCTAAACCCTAAACCCTAAACCCTAAAACCCTAAACCCTAAACCCTAAACCCTAAACCCTAAACCCTAAACCCTAAACCCTAAACCCTAGACCCTAAGCTTTAAGGTCTAAGCTCTGCTGCTGGGCAAACGGGAAGCGCCCAAACGCAAAGGCGCAGTCTGGAGCTTCAAGTTGATGAACGGGGCCTCAAACCCTAAACCCTAGACCCTAAACCCTAAACCCTAAACCCTAACTGCATGCTCACCTTCGCAGGTTTCTTCGTTGCATGTTTCCGTCTGCGTGTCTTGCAGGCCCCACAAACCGCCGACTCCCCCCAGCTGCTGCAGCATTTGCGGCTGCGGCTGCTGCTGCTGCTGCAGCAGCATGAGCTGCTGCAGCTGAAGCTGCTGCAGTTGCATTGGCTGCAGCTGCTGCTGCAGCAACTGTTGCTGCTGCTGCTGCGGCTGAGCCAGCAGCCGCTGCCGCTGCCTGTGGCCTCCCCCGCAGCTCGCGCTGCAGGAGGACCACTCTGTGAACATGTTGCCACCTGCAGCAGCAGCAGCAGCAGCAGCAGCAGCAGCAGCAGCAGCAGCAGTGAGCATAGCAGCAACTACGCCAGCAGCAGCAGCACAAAGAAACCTAGCAGTTGCAGCGCCCCAACCCTTCGTCCTCGCGCCTAAAACCTAAACCCTAAACCCTAAACCCTAAACCCTAAACCCTAAACCCTAAACCCTAAACCCTCACCGGGACAAGCAGCATTCGGGGTACAAGCCCGCGAACTCAACAGGGGCCCACAAGGGGGGGCCCCCCCCCGCGGCTGCTGCAGCAAATGGCGCTGCCGCTGCTGCAGCCCCATATCGCAGGGGCCCCCACAGGATGACCATTCCCCCCACTCGCTCAGCCTGCACTCCACAGCTGCAGCAGCAGCAGCAGCAGCAGCAGCAGCAGCAGCAGCTATTTGCAAAAATGCACGAGCTAAGCAGCGGCTAGAAAGGAGTAGCAGCACCAGCAGCAGCGAAAGTAGCAGCAGCAGCAGCAGCAATGTGGCTGCTCTAAGGCAGCTGCTGCATTGCAGCGGTATGAAGCAAGTGCTGCTGCTGTTGCTGTTGCTGCTGCTGTTGCTGCTGCTGTTGCTGCGGGTGCTGCTGCTGCTGCTGCTGCTACTGCTGCTGCTGCTGCTGCTGTAGCCTACGGCATTCTATGGCGCTGCGCAGGGGGTCGCTCATGCAACTCCGCTGCTGCTGCAGCACGCAGGGGGGGCCCCCGTGTCTTGCTGGCAGCAAAATGCCCCTGCTGCGGTACTGCTGCTGCTGCGGGTCGCATGCAGAAGCACAGGGGCTCCAGGGGCCCCAGGGGCCCCCCACGCACGCAGTTGGGCAAGCTCTTGAGCCCCCATCACGGGGCGCTGCAGCAGCAGCAGCAGCAGCAGCAGCAGCAGCAGCAACAGCAGCAGCAGCAGAGAGTGGCGAGCACGCGTGAGGCTGGAAGAACTAAGTCCTGGGAAGCCCTTCCCAGCCTTTGACCTATTTCTGGCTGCTGCTCCCGCTGCTGCTGCTACTGCTGCAGCTTGTGCTGCTGCAGCTGCTGCTGCTGCAGCTTGTGCTGCTGCAGCTGCTGCTGCTGCAGCTGCTGCTGCTGCAGCTGCTGCTGCTGCAGCTGCTGCTGCTGCAGCTGCTGCTGCGCGAGCTTACCGGAGCTGTGTCTCCTTGAAAGGAAGAAGCAGCCGGGCTCTCCGAAGATAAGGAAGCAGCGGCCCAACCTGGGGGCCCCCTGGGGGCCCCAAGGGCCTGCAAAGGGCCCCTGTGGGGCCCCGGGGGCCCCCAGGGGCCCCCCGGGGGCCCCCTGGGGGCCCTCGGGGGCCCCCAGGGGGCCCTCAGGGGCCCCCTGAGGCTCTTCAAAAGAAGCAAAGGAACAAGTTGAGCGGCTGCGGCAAATGGCGAGGCACTCGGCGAGGGAAGCAGCAGCCACAGGGGCTTGTGCTGCAGCAGCAGCAGCAGCAGCAGCAGCAGCAGCAAGAGGGCTAGCAGCAGCAGCAATCTGGGTAGCGGCGGCGGCGACAGACAGAAGCAACATCCGCCGCAGCAAAAGCTACACAGAGCAGCAGCAGCAGAGAAACTGGCAGCAGCAGCAGCAGCAGCGACAGCAGCAGCAGCTAACACGCAGCAGCAGCAGCAGGAACAGCAGCAGCAGCAGCTTAAGGGGTAAACCCCTCAACATGAGACACAATTGAACTCGTCAACCTCAAACCCTAAACCCTAAACCCTAAACCCTAAACCCTAAACCCTAAACCCTAATCGCTTACCGCTTTCTTCGAAAGAAGCATTAGGATCGCATCCCCAGCCCAGAACGCCAATGCCGCTCCAGCTGCAGTCAGCATCTGCTGCTGCGACCACTGCTGCTGCTGCTGCTGCTGCTGCTGCTGCTGCTGCTGGCTTCAGCTGCCTAAGTGCAGGCAAAGTCTCTGGCCCAAAGCGGGGGCCCCACAGCACTTGCCGAGTTCGCTGCAGCAGCGGGGGGGCCTCTGGGGGCCCCCCGAGGTCCTGGGGGCCCCCCAGGGGGGCCCCCGGGGGGCCCCCCAGGGGGCCCCCCAGGGGGCCCCCCGGGGGGCCCCCCAGGGGGCCCCCTTCGGGACTCCAGGGGCCCCAGGGACCCCACTCAGATAGTGCAGCAGAAGTGACGCAGCTGCTGCCAGCCAGCAGCACAGGGTACCGCCCCGAGACCACATGGGGGGCCCCCCGGCCCTTAGTGGGGGGCCCCCCAGGGGCCCCTGCAGCAAAGAGGCGGCAAAGGCCAGTCAAAGAGTCATACTGGAAGTGGGCGCATCCTGCTGCTGCTGCTGCTGCTGCTGCTGCTGCTGCTGCTGCTGAGCGGTTGCACAGCAACGCGCAGGCTGACCAACTCGAAGTCTGCTGCTGCTGCAGCACGTCCGCCTCGTCCGCAGTATATGCAAAGCCAAAGTCAGGACAATCTGCAGCAGCAGCAGCAGCAGCAGCAGCAACAGCAGCAGCAGCAGCAAGGGTAAGTGTGGCAGGAGCAGCAGCAGCAGCAGGAGCTGTAAGTGTGGCATGAGCAGCAGCAGCAGCAATATTGGCTACAGTGATGACAGCAGCAGCAGCAGCAGCAGCAGCACAACAGCATCGTCCCAAGAGCGTTGCTGCAGCAAACTACTAGGCTGGTAGCAGCAGCAGCAGCAGCAGCAGCAGCAGCAGCAGCAACAGCAGTAGCAGCAGCAGCAGCAACAGCAGTAGCAGCAGCAGCAACAGCAGCTACAGCGTGTGCTCCAGCTGTGCAGCCGTATACTCTGAGCTGCTGGGGTTTCCACATGAGGGTTTAGGGTTTGGAAGTGAGGGTTTGCACACGCCGGTTTAGGGTTTAGGGTTTAGGGTTTAGGGTTTAGGGTTTACTGCCAGTCAATTCTTGTGCAGCTGCCAAAGAAATGCCAAAAGCCCCGAGAATCAGGGAGACCACAACACGCCGAGACATGATCGAGGGTTTAGGGTTTAGGGTTTAGGGTTTAGGGTTTAGGGTTTAGGGTTTGACAGCTCGAAGGCCCCGACGGGGTCCCCTCTTCCAGCAGGGGGGGGCCCCTGCGATCGGAGGTTTAACGAAGTCCTAGAGAAGTAGACTCCACATCTGCTGCTGCTGCTGCTGCTGCTGCTGCTGCTGCTGCTGCTGCTGCTGCTGAGATTTGCTGTTAGCTGCAGAGAGCAGCAAAAAGGAACTGAAGGCGCACACAGCAGCCCCAGCCCTGAAGTAGGGCAAAGCTAAAAAAAAGAAAAGCAGAGGGATTAGGGTTTAGGGTTTAGGGTTTAGGGTTTAGGGTTTGAGTCGGCCTCCCTCCGCTGCTGCTCCCTGGTCCGCTCCGCTGGCCCCCGGTAGTCCACGCAAACCCTAAACCCTCGCTGAGACCCTAAACCCTAAACCCTCTTAAAACTCTTTAACTTAAAATTACAAGCAAACCTCAAACCCTAAACCCTAAACCCTAAACGGCGCTCCTCTTAAACCCTAAACCTCGCTCAACACAGCGCCTGCGCGATCGCTGCCGACCTGGCCTGAAACCTAAACCCTAAACCCTAAACCCTAAACCCTAAACCCCAACAAACCCTACAACAATATGCAGTGTGCTTCTCATATTGTCCCCTGAAGTCCCTCAAAGCCCTCTTGAGGGTTTTACAGACCCTAAACCCTAAACCCTAGAAATCCCAGAAACCCCAGTGGTCCGCCACTCATCCCAACGACCGTAAACCCCAAACCCTAAACCCTAAACCCTAAACCCTAAAACACTGTGCATCCGAACACAAGTGCCAAGCAAAATGCCTAAAAGCCAAACGCAGTTTCCCTCTAAGGGGGCCCCCTAAGGGCCCCTTAGGCTTTCCTATGGGGTCCCCAGGGGGCCCTTGGGGGCCCTTGGGGGCCCCCTTAGGGGCCCCTAAGGGGCCCCTGGGGGCCCCCAAGGGTCCACTGGGGGCCCCCATAAAGGGCCAAAGGCCCCATAATGTGCCCTTGGGGCCCCCCAAATCACCCCATTAGGGGGGCCCCCAAGGGGCCCCCCTGGGGGCCCCCCAAGGGGCTCTCCAGGAGCCCCGCAGGGGGCCCTCAAGGTGAGATATTTGGGGGCCCCCAAGGGCCCCCGAAGAGGCCCTAAAAGGGTTTAGAGGGGCCCCCATTGGGGGCCCTCTAAGGGCCTCCTGGTGCCAACTAAAGCTGCTTATAGAAAAGGCAACAGAGGGGGCCCCCTGGGGGCCCCCCTTGAGGCCCCTCTAACAAGTACCCAAGAGGGCCCCCGCCTTGGGGGCCCCCCCCTTTGGGGGCCCCCGGGGGGCCCCCAGGGGCCCCCCTGGGGGGCCCCCCTGGGGGCCCCCCAGGTATTTGTAGACGGGGCAGCAACAGGGGCCCCCATTTCCCTTTGAGACCCTCCATATAAAGGGCCTCTTTGGGGGGCCCCCTAGGGGCCCCAAGGGGCCCCCCTAGGGGCCCCCAGGGGGCCCCCCTAGGGGCCCCCTAGGGGGCCCCCAAGGGGCCCCCTAGGGGCCCCCAGGGGGCCCTCCAGAGGCCCTGGGTGAAACTATAGTTAAAAATTTAGCAGCAAAGTTGTGCTGCTGTTTAGTTTTAAAAAAAAAGAAAGAGCTCAGGAAGAAAGAGCCTCACATACAAACTGCGGGCTTAGCCAAGACCCTGCAGCAGCAGCAGCAGCAGCAGCAGCAGCAGCAGCAGCAGCTATTGGCAGCAGCAGCAGCAGCAGCAACAGCAGCTATTGGCAGCAGCAGCTGGTGAAGAAATGAAAAGACTGCAGCAAAAGGATCTAAGCAGAATGCGGCGCGAAGAGCCAAAACAGAAAGACAGCTGCTGCCTCACCTGCTGCTGCTGCTGCTGCTGCTGCTGCTCTTGCTGCTGCTGCGGGCATATCAAACGGCTGCTGCGGCATTGGGGCCTCCTCCCAGGGAGGCACAGGCAGCAGCAGCGGCTGCTGCGGCTGCTGCATCCCCCCCTTCCGCTGCTGCTGCAGCCGCTGCTGCTGCTGCTGCTGCTGCTGCTGCTGCTGCTGCTGCGTGGGGGCGAAGCAGTGGCTCACGTTAAGAGGGTCTAAAGGCAAATAGTGCAGCGGCAAAGAGGGAGTGGGAAAAGGCCCAAAGTAAACAGCAATGTTGCTGAAGGAAGCAGCAGCAGCAGCAAGCCACGGGTGCTGCAGCGCAGCTAAGCAGGACGGCCGCCGCGACGGGTCCACTATGAGCAGGCTGCAGCAGCAGCAGCAGCAGCAGCAGCAGCAAACGCGCTCAATGAGGTTGCAGCAGCAGCAGCAGCGGCAAATGTGTGCAAAGAGTTCGCAGCAGCAGCAGCAAGCGAGCTCAAACGGGTGTTGGCAACAGCAGCGGCAGCGAATGCAGTGAAGCAAGTGAAACAAGCAGCAACTGCTGCAGCAGCAGCAACTGTTGCAGCAGCAGCTGCTGCTGCAGCAGCAGCAAGTGCTACAGAAGAAATGCTGAGCACCCAGAAGACGAAACAAGTCGTGGAGGGCAAGACAGACGACTCCGTTGAAGATTTAAGAAATTTTGAAGTAAAATTAAATTTAATTTTAATTATTTGATATTTATTTTACAAATTTAAAATTAAATTGGCATTTCTTGACGCCTTTTTGGAGTTTCCGGCAGCGGTTTCGAAGCTCCAGAGGGTTCGTGGGTGTGCTGCTCGGCGTCTACTTGGCCATTTTTTGGCTTTTTAGAGTTTATTTTGAATTAAAATTTATTATTTTATATTTTAATTTATTTTAATTTATTTTAATTTGTTTTAATTTGTTTTTCTCCGTTAAATTCGCTGTCGCTCCACTCACTGCTCGATGAAGGCGACGCCCGCGGCGCTCAGCAGCGGCCGCTGCAGCGCGTCCACGAAGACCGACGCGAGCGGCGCCGCGGGGGCTGCGGGCTGCAGCAGAGTTTCAGAACTGGCGAAAGAGTGGAAATAAATGAATTATTTATTCAATTTATGAATTATTTTATTTATTTTATTCATTTTTGCACTTTTAAATCGAAAAAACGGAGAAATTTGAGCGCAAGGGGCCAAGAAACCGCATTCTGAGAGGCCCGGAAGCGCCGCCGACGAAAACCTGCTGCTGCTGCTGCTGCTGCTGCTGCTGCTGCTGCTGCTGCTGCTGCTGCAGGCCAGCTGTTGCTGCTGCAGCAGCTGCAGCAGCTGCAGCAGCAGTGGGACGCAGCAAACGCTCTAAGGGAGCAAAAACAAATGCAAAAGAATTCGGCTAATATGAAAGAACAATTAAATAAAAAGTAAATTATAAATAAATAAAATAAATTAAAAACAAATTCAAAAATGTATTTAAATATATAAATAAAGCAAATAAGGAAATAAACGAAAAATGATAAAATAAAAAAACGAAAAAATAAATATATACAAACAAAAAGCAAACTGTAAACAAAAAAGAAAAACAAAATCTATAATATAAATAAACAAAAATAAATAAAAATAAACAAATATAAATAAATAATAAACAAATTAATTAAAATTAATTAATTAAAATAAATTAATTAAAATAAATAAATAAAACTCACTTCAATCCGCAGCTCCTCCCCCGCTAGCTGCTGCAGCTCTGCTGCTGCTGCTGCGCCCAGCAGCTGCTGCACTCGGCTCAGCAGCAAACCCTCAGAGGAGCAGCCAAACAAAGGGCGGCCCAGCACAAGCTCCGCTGCAGCAGCAGCAGCAGCAGCAGCAGCAGCAGCAGCAGCAGCGCGGGGTTAACTGCCGCCTGCGTGCGAAGGAACAGCAGCAGCAGCAGCAGCAGCAGCACAAGCAGCACGAGCAGCAGCAACCGCCTTCTGCGCAGCAGCAGCAGCAGCACGAAAAGCAGAAGCAGCAGCAGCAGCAGCAGCAGCAGCAGCAGCAGCAGCAGATACCTGCGACAGCAGCAGCACTCCAGACATCAATTTGCTGCCCGTAGTCCGTTTTGCCCAGCAGCAGCTCCGGCGCTCTGTAAAGCTTTGTGACAACATCTGCTGTTTGCTGCTGCTGCTGCTGCAGCCGGAAGCAGCAAAGTCCGAAGTCCCCCAGCCGAACGACCCTGCAGCAGCAAACCCTAAATCAGGGTTTAGGGTTTAGGGTTTGCCGCGGCTTCGCTGGGCTTTAGGGGTAGCGCCAGCCAGCTTTTAGGGTTTAGGGTTTGCCAGAAATTAACTCCAGAGCCAGTCCTGCAGCTCGGGGTCGCCTAGGGTTTAGGGTTTAGGGTTTAGGGTTTAGGGTTTAGGGTTTGCGGACCACCTAAGTTTGCCAGTTTCTGCTTCTCTCTCTTTCGTCAAAAATATATTTTGCGGCTTTATATCTCGGTGCAGCAAACCGCGCGAGTGGCAGTGAGCCAAGGCCTGCATCAGCTGCAGCAGCAGCAGCAGCAGCAGCAGCAGCAGCAGCAGCAGCAGCAGCAGCCGTGGCGGAACAGCTGCTGCGGCCGACTCAGAAGAGGAAGGCTTCGGGACTAGGGTTTAGGGTTTAGGGTTTAGGGTTTAGGGTTTGCTACTTGGTAGACAATGAGCCTCGCGTCTTCTTCCGAGAACCCCGGAAGAGGCGCCTCCTCGTGCACCCGCTGCTGCTGCTGCTGCTGCTGCTGCTGCTGCTGCTGCTGCTGCTGCTGCTGCATTCGTTTGATGTAAGTCTGGTATTTGTGCTGCTGCTGGGCGATGGCTTTTGCTGCGTCTTCATCGCAGAGTTCTGTAATCAAATAAAAGGTGGGCCGCAGCCGCTTCCGCTTCCGGCTCTGCTGCTGCTGCTGCTGCTGCTGCTGCTGCTGCTGCTGCTGCTGCTGAAGTGGAAGGCGCTGAGAGCCACCACGTTGGGGTGCGAAGTGCTGCGGAGAGCAGCAAGTTCTCTCAGAGTTTGCTGGTCAAGTCCGAAGACAAACTTCAGCCGCGAAGACGGCAGCACAATGCGCTTCATCGCGAACCGCGGCCCCGCTGCTGCTGCTGCTGCTGCTGCTGCTGCTGCTGCTGCTGCGGCGGCGGCGGGTGCTGCGGCGGGTGCTGCTGCTGCTGCGGGTGCTGCTGCTGCTGCCTCCGGGGAGCGCGGGAATAGCGGGTCTGCTGCTTCGAAACGCCCGCAAGCTCCGTTTGCGGCAGACAGCAACTCCTCGC
>NW_013654905.1:63518-72168 GCF_000499385.1 Eimeria necatrix
CAAGAAGAAGTGCTCGCAGCTTTTGCTGCTGTTGCTGCTGCTGCTGCTGCTGCTGCTGCTGCTGGGCTGAGCCTCCCTACAGAGGCGCGGAGAAGCTCCGCCGGAAGCCTTAGGCAGCTCATGATTTGTTGCTGCTGCCCTTTCCGTATTTTGCTGCTGCTGCCTCCCGCGGATTTTGCTGCTGTAGTTGCTGCTTGCTGCCAATCTCCCCAGCCTGCTGCTGCTGCTGCTGCTGCTGCTGCTCGACTGTTGTCTTGGTGATGCAGCAGAGCAGAAGGGGAAGATGCAGCTGCTGCAGCTGACTTTTGGAGCGCTGCTGCTCTTATTCAGGCTTCGTCCTTACTGCTGCTGCTGCTGCTGCTGCTGCTGTTGCTGCTGCTGCTGCTGGGCTTGTCTTCCTGCTGCTGCAGTTTGCTGTCATTTAAGCCCGCATGGATGGGCCCCTCTTTTCCTGTTTCAACAAAAAAGCCTCATGGAGACTGCTGTTGCTGCCGCCGTCTGCTGCTGCTGTGGGGCCCCGCTGCAAGAGCAGATTCTGCTGCTGCTGCTGCTGCTGCTGCTCTTGCGCGCGAGCCGTCACCCTTCAGCTGCTGCTGCTTGCGAACAAAAGATAAATGCATAATATTTTTCAATTAATATTTGGACGGGCGCTGCTGCTGCTGCTGCTTGCTTGCTGCTGCTGCTGCGGCTGCTGCGGCTGCAGCCGAGTGGACCTCGCTGTTCTCGAGCGCTGCCGATCCCAGCAGCAGCAGCAGCAGCTGCTGCTGCTGCTGCTGCTCACTGCTTTGCTCCTTAACTTGTTTATTGAAAGGTTTTAGCTGGAGGATTTATGTGCATGTAAAGTATACGGAGGCAGCAGCAGGCGCTGCTGCGTGGGCAGCAACTGCTGCAGCAGTCGCTGCAGCAGCTGCTGCAGCATTTGCTGCGGGAGCTGCTGTGAAGCCTCCCCACCTCGAGCCACACTGCAGCAAAATGAAGCAGCAGCTGGATCCGCTGCGGGGCTTGCAGCAGCAGCAGCCACGAAGGAGGCTGCTGCTGTGCCTGGCTGTTCTGCTGCTCCTTTTTGCCGTGCAGCAGCAGCAGCAGCAGCAGCAGCAGCACAGCCTGCTGCCGCTGTCTTGCCACGCACGAAGCCTGCAGCCCACAGCAAGATCTCCCGGCCTGGCTTTCGCTCCTCCCTTGCTGCTGCGACAATTCCACCAGCAGCAGCAGCAGCAGCAGCAGCAGCAGAAACTGGGTGAACTGCAGCAGCAGCTTGACGGCACTAAACCGCTGCGCGAGCCACGCAGCTGCTTCAAGCTGTCAGCAGCAGCAGCAGCAGCAGAAGCAACAGCAGCAGCAGCTCCAGGAGACCGAGGGGGCCCCGTTTACCTCTCTGACTTACCTCCGGGGGCCCTAGCAGGCAAACGCATAGTTGCTGGCCTGCAGGTAGAGCCTGCTGCTGCTGCTGCTGCTGCTGCTGTCATTTTTGCTGCTGTTTCTGTTGCTGTTGTCGCGGATTGTGGCGCTGCTGCTGCTGCGGGCGTTTTGGGTGCTGCTGCTCGAGCTTTTTGCGCTGGAACTGCTGCTGCTGTTGCCGCTGCTGCTGCTGCCCATGCCACAGTGCCTGCTGCTGCTGCTGCTGCTGCTGCTGCAGCCATCGGGTTCGCTGCACCTGGGACACCTGCTGTCGACGCTGCTGCCGCTGCAGCAGCAGCAGCAGCAGGGGGCTGAAACGCGGCTGCTGCTGTGTGACACGCATGCGCTGTACGGCCGCTGCGACCATCCACATAGCAGCAGCAGCAGCAGCAGCAGCAGCAGCATCAGCAGCAACGCAATTGAGGCCCTGGCGCTGGCGTTGGCTTGCGGCATCCGTCCACTGAGCCGCGGAGGGCAGCAGCTGCTGCAGCAGCTGCTGCAGCAGCCTTCTCAGCATCCCCCCGAGCAGCAGCAGCAGCAGCAGCAGCAGCAGCAGCAGCAGCGGGGGGGCACTCTGATCTTGCTGCAGAGCCTGGCCCCGGAGCACGCGCAGCTGGGGGCTTGGCTGCAGAGCCTCGTGCCTCTCAGTGCGTTTTTTATTTATTCCATTTGCTGATCAAAAGACTCTTTTTGCTGCTGCTGCTGCTGCTGCTGCTGCTGCTGCTGCTGCTGCTGCTGCTTCCTTCCCTGCCTCGCTCGGGCTCTGCTGCGAGCTGCTGCTAATGCTGCTGCTGCGACTGCCGTTACCTGTTCCCGCTGCTGCGGACTCCTGCTGCTGCAGTTTGCTGCTGCTGCTGCTGCTGCTTCTTCGGGCTTCTGCGAACTGCCGCTGCTGCTGCTGCTGCTGCTGCTGCTGCTGCAGATTGGGTCATCCGCTGCAGCGCAGCACGAGCAGCAATGGAGGCCCCGGGGGGTGTGAACTCTGTTGGCAGCGTTTTGTATCCTCTGCAGGTAAAAGTATTTATTTATTTATTTATTTATTTATTTATTTATTTATTTATTTATTTATTTATTTATTTATTTATTTATATTATATTCTTGTTTCTTTCTCAATTTCTCATTTGCTTCCGTCTCACCAGTGCCTCGTTTCTGCGTTAACTGTTTTCCATGCCTTGCCTGCTGCTGCAGTTTGCTGCTGCTGCTGTTGCTGTTGCTGTTGCTGCGGTTGCTGCTGCAGCTGTTGGCGTGGCTGCTTCTGCGTGTGTTGCTGCTGCTGCTGCCTGCTGCTGCGGCCTGCTGCTGCAGCGCGTGTGCTCTGAGCCACAGAGTCCGTGTGCTGCTGCTGCCGCCGCAGCGGAGCGCCCAGTCTGCTGCTGCTGCTGCTGCTGCTGCTGCTGCTGCGCTGCAGATGGCCGCAGACATTTTGCTGCACTCCGCCCACTACGTCTTAGTGGGTACTGACCAGCAGCAGCACATTGAGTTCGCCAGAGCTGTAGCCCGCCGCCTCAATGCCAAGTTTTCGGAGGCCCCTGCTGCTCTGGGGGGCCCCCCTCCGTTGCTGCGACAGACACGCGGGTGGCCTCTGCGGCTGCAGCCCCAGGGGCCCCTTTGGGGCCCCCCGGGGCCCCGCAGGGGCCCCCCAGTGCCTCCCAGGGGCCTCCCGGGGCCCCCGGGGCCCCCGTGGGGGCCCCTGGGGCCTCTATGGGCCCCCCCGGGGCCCCCCAGGGGCCCCCTGGGTCCCCGCAGGGGCCCCGCGGGGTCGCGGGCCGCGTGGGTGGGGAGTGGCATGGGCCTTTTTCGCGAGGCCCCCCCGTGGGAGGTGGTTGGTTCCCCGTGAGGGGCCCCTTAAGGGGCCCCCCTGGGTGGCCGGGGGGCCCCTGGCGGGGTGCCCCGGGCCCCCGGGGGGCCCCCAGGGGGCCCCCAGGGGGCCCCTGGTGGTGCATTTGCCTGCGTGCCTGGTGAGCTCGCGGGTGGGGGGCCGCGTGGGCTGCCTGCGGAGGCCGCGGGCCAAAATGAGCAAATCCGATTTGGCCGCGGGGGGCCGCGTGAATTTGCTGGACAGCAGCGCAGCAGTGGCGGCCAAGGTGGCCAAGGCCGTCACGGACGCGGGCAAAGGTGCGCGCCGCAGCTAGCTAGCTAGCTAGCTAGCTAGCTAGCTAGCTGGGGGGAGACAGCTAGCTAGCTAGCTACCTAGCTACCTACCTAGCGGGGGGTAGACAGCTAGCTAGCTAGCTAGCTACCTAGCTACCTAGCTACCTAGCTGGGGGGGTAGACAGATAGCTAGCTAGCTAGCTAGCTAGCGAGCTGGCTAGCTGGAGGGGTGGACAGGTAGCTGGCTAGCTACCCGGTGAGCTGGAGAGGTAGCTGGCCAACGAGCGAGCTAGATAGCGAGCGAGCCAGAGAGCTAGCGAGCTGGCTAGCTGGCGAGCGAGCTCGCTGGCGAGCTAGCTAGCTGGGTAGCTAGCCAGAGAGCCAGCTAGCTAGCTAATTATCTGGTTAGCTGGGGAGCGAGCTAGTAGCCAGATATGTGGGCGAACAGCTAGGCAGCTGACGGGCCAGCTAGCGAGATTGGTAGGCAGGCAATTAGCTAGCTAGGCAACCAGCTAGCCAGCTACCTATCTAGCTAGCTGGCTAGCTCGCTGGTTAGCAATGAGCTAGCTAGCTTTCCAGCTAGTTAGCTAGCTAGCCACAAAGCCAGCTAGCCAGATAGCCAGGCAGCCAGGTAGCCAGCTAGCTAGCTAGCAATCTAGCTGGCCAGCTAGCTAGCCAGCTAGCTAGCCAGCTAGCCAGCAAGACTGTTGTTGTTTGTGGGGTTTGGCGAGTTGGGATGCGGCGCTGGGGTGTACGTACAGGCGTGAGCTACGACCCCGTGCGGCGGCCGGGGGGCAGCAACTTGCTGTCGCTGTTGGCGGCTTTGGAGGGCCGGGGGGAAGTTTGTGTCCGCGAAGAGTTTTGCTGCAGCAGCAGCAGCAGCAGCAGCAGCAGCAGCAGCAGCAGCAGCAGCAGCTGGGCAGCAGTCAAGAGCCAGCTCGCCCTGAAGATCAACCAAACCCTGCAGCCCATCCAAAGGCAAGCCCCCGGGGGATTACGAGTTAGGGGTTAGGGTTTGGGGTTTAGGGTTTGGGGTTTAGGGTTTAGGGTTTAGGGATTAGGGTTTAGGGTTTGGGGCTGGGGTGTGCGGGTGGAGGCAGGCTGGGTTTGGGGGTTAGCTGTGAGTTTAAGTGCTTAGAAACAGCGTTGCGGCCTAACAGCTCGTGGCTGCCCAAACCCTAAACCCTAAACCCTAAACCCTAAACCCTCGTGTGTCCGCCGCGTGCATGCAGCCGCTTCGGGCAGCTGATGAAAAGCCCCGAAACCCTCTGCTGCATTCTCGAGTCTGAAGCTGCTTTCTTCAAGTCCGAGGCCGCCTCGAAGCTGCGCCAATTCCGAAAAGCTTTTGGCATTGAACTGCCCTTTTCCCGCAGCTAACTCAGGTGTACGTACACCCCAACTCGGGTGTACGTACACCCCAACTCGGGTGTACGTACACCCCAACTCGGGTGTACGTACACCCCAACTCGAAGCCTCATCCCGGTGTACGTACACCCCAAGTCAGGCCTCTTCGAGGTGTACGGACACCGCGTTGGGGCCTCAGCTGGGGTGTACGTACACCCCGAGTCAGGGCTCATTTGAGGTGTACGTACACCCCGAGTCAGGGGTGTACGTACACCCGGAGGCGGGGCCTCAACTGAGGTGTACGTACACCCGGAGGCACGGCCTCAACTGAGGTGTACGTACACTCCAAGGCAGGGCCTCGGGTAGCTGCGCCCGGGACTCCGGAAGTAGGGTTCTTGCGAGGTGTACGTACACCCCAAACGGAGCTGCCTCAAGTGTGGGGCCGTCCCGGCGCATGCGTGAGGTGTACGTACACCCCAGTGCGGGTCCAGCCAAAGCGCGGCGCAGCTGAGGTGTCTGTACACCTCGAGCGAGGGCCCCTTCAAGTGTACGTACACCCCAACGCCCGCGCGTGTGGGGCGGCCAGTGTACATACACCTCAGGCTTTTGGATTTCGTGAAGCAGCTTTGCAAACAAAAAGCCAAAAGTGTTTTAATGGAAGTCAGAGAAGGTACAGCCAGCTCTTTCGTGGGTCTTATGTGAGGCCACCGTTTGCTGCGGCTGCTGCTGCAGCAGTTGCTGCGGCTCTTTCTGCAGCTCGTGCAGCAACAGCAGCTGTTGCTGCAGCTGTTGCTGCAGCTGTTGTCATTGCCTTTGCTGCAGTTGCTGAAAACACGTGCTGCTGCTGCAGCCCATGCTGCAGCTGTTTCTTTAGCTGTTTCAGTGGCCCTTGCTGCAGCACTTGCTTTTGCAGCAGCTGTTGCTGCAGCGCTTTTGCTGCAAGTGCTGTTCCCCCAGTCGGTGCTGCAGCAGCTGCTGCTTTGGCTGCTGCTGCAGCAGCCGTTGCTGCTGCAGCTGTTGCTGCTGCAGCTGCTGCTGCTGCTCAACACCTGGTGTCACAGTCAATGTCAACTATGAATGTGAAGAGGTCGGGAGGACCAGAGGTCCAGAAAAACAATTCTTTCTTTCTTAATTCTTTCACTTTTGTCTTTAAAAGAATTTATTTCCTAATATTCTCTTTTGAAAATAATAATTCCATTTACCTAAAGGCCACTTCTGGACACACTGGGCAGCCCCGGGCTCTTCTTGGTGGGCGCCCCCTAAGGGGCCCCCTAAGGGGCCCCCTAAGGGGCCCCCTAAGGGGCCCCCTAAGGGGCCCCCTAAGGGGCCCCCTAAGGGCCCCCTAAGGGCCCCCTAAGGGCCCCTTGAGGGCCCCCTAACCCTAAGGGTCCCCCCTAAGGGGCCCCCTAAGGGGCCCCCTAAGGGCCTCCTAAGGGCCCCTTGAGGGCCCCCTACTGGGGGCTCCCTAAGGGTCCCCAAAGGACCTTCCAAGGGCCCCTTAAGGGCCCCTTAAGGGCCCATAAAGGGCCCTTAAAGGGCCCTTAAAGGGCCCTTAAAGGGTCCTTAAAGGGCCCTTAAAGGCCCCTTGAAGGGCCCTTAAAAATCCCCCTAAGGTTCCTCTAGGGCCCCGCAGGACTCGGCTGTGGGCCAGCTGCTTTGCAGCAGCAGCGCAGGCCCTCTGAAGAGCCGGCGCTGCTGCAGCAGTGCTGCTGCTGCAGCAGTTGCTGCAGCAGTTGCTGCAGCAGTTGCTGCAGCAGTTGCTGCAGCAATTGCTGCAGCAGCTTAGGCTGTTTGGTGCCTAATAGCTCTTTTTTTTTTTCTCTTTTTCAGCTGCAGACCCAGACAGGGTTTTAAGCTGGCGGGGCCTCTTGGCCTTCAGCACTATAAAACCTTTTTTTATCTTTTTTGATTCCTTTTTATCTTTTTTAATTCCTTTTTATCTTTTTTAATTCCTTTTTATCTTTTTTAATTCCTTTTTATCTTTTTTAATTCCTTTTCATCTTTTTTAATTCCCTTTTCTTTGGCCCCAGCTCCCGCCCAGGTCCACTGGGGCCCCTTGACTAAGGGTAGGGGCCCCCAGGGCCCCCGCCTTAGTTAAGGGGGCCCCCGCTGCTGGGGCCCCCTTAACTAAGGAGGGGCCCCAGCAGCTGGGGCCCCCTTAGCTTTCAGTTGCTGTTTTTCTGGCCTTTTCTGCTTTTGAAAAGCTGCCTTTTGGACTCCCGGGGAGCTCAGTTGCAGGGTTTGGGGGCTAGGGTTTAGGGTTTGGGGGCTAGGGTTTAGGGTTTAGGGTTTGGGGGCTAGGGTTTAGGGTTTGGGGTTTACAGTGGATGGCCTGGGCCTCGCTTGGGGGCCTCTGGCTTGGCCAAAAAGCCCGTGGGCTCGCTGCCATACTTTAGAGGCTCTTTCAGCAAACAGCCTGGAGGCCTGGCAGAAGGAAGCGCCATTAAGGGACTTCGAGAACAACAAAAGTCTCAAAATGCAAATTGAAATAAATGAAAATGCAAATGCGAACTATTTAATGGGTTTTATGGGGTGTACAGACACAAGCGAAGGCGTGCAGGCGGCGGAGGGTGGGAAGCAAGGGAGGGGCCTGGTGGCGGAAGTTGGGGTTGAAATTCATTGTATATCTGCGAAATAAATATAATTTGGAATTAAAAAGTACATTTGAAGCTGCTTTTCGAGTTTTTTGTGGTGTTTGCGCGGCGAGCAAGGAGCAGCCCCGCCCGCGCGGCTGCGATCTGCATGCATGGGGCGGGGCCCCGAGGGCCCTTCGGAAGAATCTTGGAGAGTTAATTTGTTTTGTTTAATGCATTAAAAAGTGAATTTGACTCAGCGAATGGAATAGTTGAATTTGGCGGTGAAGTCGAGCCACAGGGGCCCCTCCGGGGCTCGGAGTTCTGTGCTGGCGGCGCGGCGCTGCGGCTATTTCCGCCGGATTTATTTTTCCCGATTTATTTCTTTAATTCCATTTTATAAATTTTGCATTTTAACTTCACTTGAGCTGGACGTACACGGCAGTTTCAGCGCGTTTGCTGGGCCGGGGCGCGGGCGCTCACGGCTGCTGCTGCTGCTGCTGCTGCTGCTGGGCGGGCGGCGGTGCTGGCTGCGTCGGTTTAGCGCAGTTTTCGGGGTTTTTGGAGATTTTAAATGTTATTTGGAAGCAAAAGGGGAAATAAATTCAATTAAAAAGGGATTTTGGACCAAGTTTCGCGCAAGATGGTCGAGGGAGTGGACAGGGGCCCCCGACGCTACGGCTACCCCTGGACGCCCTACTCCACGCTCGCGGACTACAGCAGCAGCAGCAGCAGCAGATACGGGGCCCGCGGGGGCTTTTCCTTTTGGGATTCGGGGCCCCTTAATTGGTGGGGAGAGTTGGGGGGCCCCCCAGCAGCAAACTCGCTGCGCAGCAGCGAGTTTGCTGCAGCAGCAGGGTCGCCTGTGGGGCCCCCGCGGGGCGCGCGTGCTGCGCTGCAGTACCGGCTGCGGCCGCTGGGCAGCAGCAGCAGCAGCAGCAGCAGCAGGGCCTCCTCCGTGGGGCTGCTGCGCATCTTCGTTGCTGCTGCTGCAGTCTCGCTGCTGGTCATGTTGGGCTGGAGGGCCCTCGAGCGCCTGGGGGCCCCCCAGGGGCCCTCCTTTCTGCTGGACCGCCAGGGACTGCAGCAGCTGCAGGACAACTTGGAAGACGCAGCAGCAGCACTCGAAGCAGACTGGGAGGCCTCTTCTGCTGCAGTCCGCGCTGCTTTCGTCAAGCTCTACATGCCCCCTTTCCCTCAACAGGGGCCCCCCGGGGGGCCCCCCGGGGGGGCCCCCGGGGGGG
>NW_013654906.1:0-8309 GCF_000499385.1 Eimeria necatrix
TTTCGCCGCACCTCAGTGCAAATTCCGGAGTTCTTTCTCGAGAAGCATTGGTGAATTTTCGATTTTTCCATGTTTTGTTTTGTTGTATGTTTTTAATTCAATTTCGTTTCCTCTTTTTACATTTTTTAATTTCATTTCTAAAATAAAAAGCAAAGAAAGCAGCTTCTTTTTCTCCTTTTTGCTTTCGTTTCTGCTTTTTTAACATTGTTTTGTTTGTTCTCTTTTGTTTTCGTTTCCTGTTTTTCAACTTTCTTTTGTTTCCTTTTCTTTTTTATTCTCATTTCCACTTTTTCAACTAAAGAAGGAAACAGAATTTTATTCCGTTTCTTTTTTCTTTCTTATTTTCATTTCTTTTTGCCACTTTCTGCCGCTTCTTTACTTCTTTTCGTTTTCTCGTCATTTCTTTTCGATCTTTTTTTCTATTCTTTTGATTCGCTTTTATTGCATTTTAGTTCTTTATTTCTTTTGTCTCTCTTGCTTGTCTTTCAATTCTCCTTTTTCTCTTTTAGTTCTCTTTTTTTTCTCTCGGTTCTCTTTTTCTTTTCTTTTGGTCCCTTCTTTGTTTTCCGTTTCTTCTCTCTCCTTTTTATTTTGGTTTTCGCTTTCTTTTATTTCCATTTTCTTTTCTTTTTATTTATTTTTCTTTTCTTTTGGTTTTTCTTCTTTTCTTTTGGCTGCGCCTATGGCCTCGCTGCTGCTTCCCTGTGGCATTTTTGTTTTTGCTTCTGCTGCTTTCTACGGGCTTTTTGCTGCTTCATTTTTCTTCTTTTGTCAAAAAAGAAAACTGAAATGCGCAGGGAGATCAAGATGCATGCGCAGCGAGCTTCGCTCCAGGGGTGAACTGCTGCTGCTGCTGCTGCTGCTGCTGCTGCTGCTGCTGCTTGTGGTGTGCGCACAGTTAGTTTGTGCCGCCAAGGGCCTGCTTTTGACGGAAAAGGACAAGGAAGTGCAGCAGCAGCTCCGCTGCTGCTGCATGCACGATGACGCAGAGCTTTGCGTCTCTGACGGCTTCGACTTGGAGGACCTCCAGGCCTGCTGCAGCAGCAGCGACAGCAGCAGCAGCAGCGACACCAGCAGCGGCGACAGCGGCTGCAGCAGGCAGCAGCAGCAGGCAGTCCTGCTCTCCGAGGATGAGCTAGGACTCCGGACAACGGAGCAGCAGCAGCAGCAGCAGCAGCAGCAGCAGAAGCAGCTGCTCGAAGACACACAGAAGCAGCAACTTCGGCGTAAGTTGCTGCAGCGCCGCAAGCTCAGGCTGCAGGGTGTATGTACACTTGAATGTGCTGCGTGTGCAACTGCTGTGTTTGCTGCAGCTGCTGTGTCAGCTGCTGCTGTTTCTTTGGAGCTGGCAGCAGCTGTTGAAGAAGCCCTTGAGCAGCAGAAGATGCAAGAAGCAGCAGCAGCAGCAGCAGCAGCATCAACGGACTGCGCAGAGGCCGCAGCAGCAGATGCCGCAGCAGCCGAGACAGCAGCAGCAGCGCCTGCTGCTGCCCCGGCTGCTGCTTCTAGCTTCGAAGGCGAAGTCCCGAAGCACAGAGCAGCAGCAGCAGCAGCAGCAGCAGCAGCAAACGGAGCAGAAACGGCAGAGGATGCAGAAGCAGCAGACACAGACACAAGAAGACCGGATCCTGCGTTGCTGCTGCCCCGCAACTTGAGGTGTACAGACACTGCAAGAGGGCGCCGCGTTGCTTCTTGTGAACCCCCAGGTGCAGCAGCAGCAGCAGCAGCTGCTGCTGCTGCAGGAACGAGAAGCCACAGTTCCTCTCCCGTCAGGTGCACGGACTTTGCTGCTGCTGCTGCTGCAGTTGCAGCAAGGCAAGCCCGGCTCAGCAGCGAGTGGCCGAGCAGCAGCAGCAGCAACCGGAGCAGCAGGAGCAGCAAGAGCAGCAGCAGAAGCAGCAAAAGTAAAAGCGACCGACTGTCACTTTCTGTCTGCTCATTAGAAAACAAAAACAAAAAGATTTTGGACCCCCCCAGGGGGCCCCTCAAGGGGCCCCCCAGGGGGGCCCCCAAGGGGGGCCCCCAGCTGTCCCCTGGCAGCAAAACAGAGCCATTTAGAGACAGGACAGAAGATGCTTTGGATTTGCTGCTGGGGCTGCCGAGGCCCCGGAGAGACAAGGATGCAGCAGCAGCAGCAGCAGCAGCTGCTGCTGTTGCTGCCGAAGCCTCAGCAGCAGAAACTCTGGAGATTGTGGAGCAAAGGGCGGGGCTCTTCTGGGACAGCGCCATTCACCAGCAGCAGCAGCAGCAGCAGCAGCAGCAGCAGCAGCAAATAGGAGAAGCAGAAGCATCTTTCTGGACCCGCTCAATCCCCACTTCTTGTTCAGAGGAGGGCCCCACAGACTCTGGGGGCCCCCAAGGGGACTCTGTAGATCCCCTCAGGGGCTTTCGGGACTCTTTTGCGGCAGTAGCGCCGCCAGAGGGGCCCCCAGGGGCCCCCCAGGGGCCCTCAGGGGCCCCAGGGGGGCCCCCGGGGGCCGGGGGGCCCCCGGGGGCCCCCCTGGAGTCTCCAGGGGCCCCCCGGGGGCCCTCGGGGGCCCCCCTGGGGTCTCCAGGGGCCCCCCAGGGGCCCCCAGGGGCCCCCAAGAGGGAATCTCACCCAGATGGGGGCCCTCCAGGAGCGTCGTCTGCAGACACTAAAGATATTGTCTTTTTATAGTAGTGTACGCTATTGCGTTGCATGCACTAAGTCCTACAGCAGCAGCAGCAGCAGCAGCAGCAGCAGCAGCAAAGCAGCAACAACTGCAGCATTTAGTATTCGTCGCGCCGTAGCCGCGACTGCATTTGCTTCGTTATGCATTTGTTTGAGTCCAAAGAAAGAAAACAGAATTAAATTGCCAAAGTAAATAAGATCTTGACCAACTGCAGCAGCAGCAGCAGCAGCAGCAGCAACTGCAGCAGCACCTGCCGCTGCTGCTGCAGCAGCAACAGCCGCGTCAGTCAGTCGCCCGCGTGCTCCTTGTTTGCTGCTTTGGTGGCCAGCAGCAGCCGCAGCTGCTCCTTGTATGCTGCTGCTTCTGCTGCAGCAGAAGAGTGCTGCTGCGGCTTCTGCTTCTTTTGCTGCTGCAGTGTGGGGCCCCCCAATGTGCCAGCAGCAAACTTCTCGTGCTGCCCCTGAGAGGCCGTGGATATCTGGGCCCTGTTGAAAATAAAACAAGACAAAAAACATTTAATTGAAAATAAAATAAAAGACAAAAGACATTTAATTGAAGATAAAATAAAAGACAAAAAACATTTAATTGAAAATAAAATAAAAGACAAAAACATTTAATTGAAAATAAAATAAAAGACAAAGACATTTAGTTGAAGATAAAATAAAAGACAAAAAACATTTAATTGAAAATAAAATAAAAGACAAAAGACATTTAATTGAAAATAAAACAAAAGACAAAAGACATTTAATTGAAAATAAAATAAAAGACAAAAGACATTTAATTGAAAATAAAATAAAAAAAGAAAAAAAAAAGAGAAAGAAAGAAAGAAAAAGATCAAAAAATGAATAAAACAAAAGTGGATTTTCGTGCAGTTGCCACAAATGCATAATTGCAATTTTATTTCATTTGAAGTTTTTAATTGAAACTTCCGAGGGTTTGGAAACATCTTTAGAGACTTGGGGTTTCAAATTTGCAGCAGTTTGAGGTGCCCGGCCTAGGGTTTAGGGTTTAGGGTTTAGGGTTTAGGGTTTAGGGTTTAGGGTTTGGGACCTGAGCAGCAGCTCCTTGAGTTCCTGCTTGGACTTGCCGCGGTGCTTCTTCGAAGACAGCACCGGAATGCCAGTGGGGAGGGTGGGGGCCCCCGCGGGGGCCCCCCTGGGGGCCCCCCTTGCTGCTGCTGCTGCTGCTGCTGCTGCAGTCTGCAGCAATCCGCGAGTTGCTGCAACTCCTGCTTTTGCTTCCGCCTGGTTCCGAAGTTCCCGGAGTTTCTGTTTGGCCTTTTCCAGTTGCTGCTGCTTCTTGGCCTGAGTGAACAAGTCCTCCTGGTTGCCTGCTGCTGCTGCAGCAGCAGCAGCAGCAGCAGCAGCGTCCGGCACCGCGAGCCGCTTCCTCTTCTTGCCCCCCCCAGCAGCAGCAGCAGCAGCAGCAGCAGCAGCTTTCTTGATGCTGACTCTCCTGCTGCGCAAAGTCACAGCCCCCTTCTCCTCCAGCACTGCTTGCTGCTGCTGCTGCACCGCTCGGGGGCCCCGGGGGCCCCACCGGGGAATCCAATCTTTTAAATCTTCACTCCAAATTAATCTCGAGCGTTTTCTTTTCACAATTCCTTTTGCTTTTGCAAAGGCTTCCCACCGAGTCAGCGGCCGCGCCGTCGGCAGCTAAGCAGCAGCAGCAGCAGCAGCAGCAGCAGCAGCAGCAGCAGCAGCAGCAGCAGCAGCAGCAGCAGCAGCAGCGGCGGCGAGTTCGTGTCAGGATTCAACTGGGGGGTGGGGGAAAAGTCGGACTAAACCCTAAACCCTGCGGACTTGAACTTGCGGAGGAAGCAGAAGGCAGCTTTTGCTGCTGAAGCCCGGATTTGAAGACAAATGTTCGAATTAAATCCACAAATTAATTAATTTAATTAATTTAATTAATTATTTTGAAAAAAGAATTCAATTAAATGCTTTAAACACCTTGAGAGTCCGCGGGAAGCGGAAAGTGTCGATCTTGGGCGGCGGCGGCAGCTGTACGTACACCCCATCTTCCGACACGTGCCGAGGCAGCGAAAATAACTTCGTCACAAATAATTGAGCAGCTTTTTGTGTTTTTTCTTCGAGACTTTGCAAAAAAAACAAAAATAAAAGACATTAAAGTCCCAAATGCAAAGTCTAGACACTTCTCCCCGAAAAACGGGCCAAAACCCCGGTTTCAAGCCTTCGTTTTCAGCCTCCTGACCCCAAACCCTAAACCCTAAACCCTAAACCCTAAACCCTAAACCCTCACTCTGTGGAGACCTCGAGAGGCTGCAGATCCGTAGCAATGAGATGGTGCAAATGGTAGGTGAGGCCGTCGGGCTCTTCCACAGAATCCGGCAGCCCGGGACCCCTGCAGCAGCAGCAGCAGCAGCAGCAGCAGCAGCAGCAGCAGCAGCACAGCAGCAGCAAGTGAGTAGGGGCCCCCGACAGCTCAAGGGGCAGCACCAGGGGCCCCCCAGGGCCGCCTCCAAACCCTAAAAGAGGGACTTACAGGCTGGCCAAGTCCACTCGAACTGGAGCAGCAGCAGCCATTGTGCTGCAGCAGCAAAACCCTCAGGGCTAAACCCTAGGCCTTGGGATTCGCCTGAGGCGCAGCAAATCGGGGGTTTGCGGGGGCGCCGAAGGCCTAAACCCTAAACCCTAAACCCTAAACCCTCAGCAGCAAACCCTCGAGGCTTTTGCTGCAGCAGAAGGCCGAAGCAAATGAAAACGCATGCAGCAAAGCTGCTGTGGGGCCCCGCGCAAAGTGGTTTAGGCTGCAGTGGCCCGCTGCTGCAGCACGGGGCTTCTTGAATAATTATTTAAATTAAATTTTCAACTTTTTTAATTTTAAAAAAGATTTTAATGTTTTAAATTTAATATTTGGGGCCCCTGGAACTAGGGCTGGGGCCTCTCGGGGGCCCCAGGCGGCCGCGGGCTGCTGCTGCTGCTGCTGCTGCTGCTGCTGCTGCTGCAGCTGGGGTGTACATACACCTCGAATAAGTGTGTGCGGCAAAAGCTGGACATTTGCAAAAGAAAAAAGAATGAAAAAGATCCCACTAAGTTAATAGAGACCCAGCTGACCTGCAGCAGCAGCAACAGCCCCAGCCGCCGCTGCCGCTGCAGCAGCAGCAGCAGCAGCAGCAGCAGCAGCAGCAATGGCGATCCGCGCCTATCAGCTGCCGCTGCAGGGCCTCCGTCCCTTGGCCCGCCTGCATGCGGGCGGTCACTCCCTTGCGCTGCGCGGCTTCTCCGAACAGAGGCCCAGCAGCAGCAGCAGCAGCAGCAGCGGCAGCAGCAGCAGCAGCAGCAGCAGCAGCAGCAGCACGGGCGGGCGAATTGCAGCAGCAGCAGCACTTGGGGCCCTTGCTGCCTACAGCAGCTACTGGGAATACCGCAGGCGCCGCATTCTTCTCCGGGACCTCCCAGCCCTTCGCAGGCAATTCGAAGGTGACCCCCAGGGGCCCCCGGGGGCCCCCGGGGCCCCCGGGGCCCCCTTGGCCCCCGGGGCCCCCGGGGCCCGGGGGGCCCCCGGGGCCCCGGGGGCCCCCGGGGGCCCCCGGGCTGCTGGGGGGCCCCCCGGGGGCCCCCCGGCGGAGGGCGGGGTGGGTTTGGGGGGCCCCTTTTATGGGAAGTTGTGGGGCCAGTCGACGGACTACTTTATAGAGTGCAGTTTGGAAAGTGGGGACTTGTTGTTTATAAAGAGAGATTTGCAAACTTTGTCTTTTGCTGCTGCTGCTGGTCTGTGGCTGCGGCGGGCTGTGGGGCAGCAGCAGTTCGACGAAGTGGCTGTGCTGCTGCAGCAGCAGCAGCGGCGCTTCGTGGTGTCTGTACACCCCACGGGCGGGCTTGCTGCAGTGCCTTATGCAGACTTCTTAGCAGCAGATCGCTTTTCTCTTGTTGCTGCTAAACGCATGCGCTGTTCTGCTGCTGTTCGCAAAAGGGTGGCCGACGCTTTGCTGCAGGCCTGCGCCGCAAGCAGCAGCAGCAGCAGCAGCAGCAGCAGCAGCAGCAGCGCCGCAAGCAGCAGCAGCAGCAGCAGCAGCTCCGCAGTCGCCGTTCCTGCAACGGAAGACAGCAGCAGCAGCAGCAGCAGCAGCAGCAGCAGCAGCAGCAGCAGCAACGGGGTGAATCTGTGTTTTTCGTCTTCTCGTGTCTCTCAGTTGTTTTCTGCTGCAGCAGAGTTGCTGCGGCGTTTGGGCTTTTCTCGGGGCTGCGATGCAGCGCAGCAGCTGCTGCTGCTGTCTTCTCGAGCTGCTGCATGCGAGCTGATGCAGCAGCGCCTGCGCGAAATTCGAGACGATCTCGCCTCCCCAGAGCTGCTGCAGCAGCAGCAGCAGCAGCAGCAGCAGGAGAAGCAGCAGCAGAAGGAGCAGCAGCAGCAGCAGCAGCAGCAGGAACAACCAAGTCGCGCTGAAGCTCTGGAGGAACTAAACGAAATGCTTGCAGCACTATCTAGAGAGCATGCAGAGTATGACGAAGCTATATCGCGGATGAGCAGCAGCAGCAGCAGCAGCAGCAGCAGCAGCAGCAGCAGCAGGTTCTTGACAGCCGCAGAGTTTGCGGTGCGGGTGCTGCAGGCAGCTTCGCTGCTGCCGCTGCAGCAGCCAGCGTGGCGGTGGACTGTGGGGGATTTATTGTCTGTAGAGAACCTGCTTCCCCAAAAGGAGCAGCAGCAGCAGCAGCAGCAGCAGCAGCAGCAGCAGCAGCAGCGGGGTGAGAAGGGGCGGCAGCAGCAGGAGCTGGCAGCAGCAAAGCAGCTGCTGCTGCTGTGTCCCGAGTTCACTTCTTTGCTGTTCATTCGCGATGACCAGTCCGAAGCAGCTTCTGTCTTCAAGACTGGAATGAGTGAACACAGAAACACTTTAGAAAGAGCTAAAAGGAGGCAGTAGAACTTTGCTGCTGCTGCTGCTGCAGCAGCTGCTGCAGCAGCTGCAGCAGCAGCTGCATCGCCTGCAGCAGCAACTCACAGAAACACTTTAGAAAGAGCCAAAAGGAGGCAGTAGGACTTTGCTGCTGCTGCAGCAGCTGCAGCAGCAACTGCAGCAGCAACTGCAGCACCTGCAGCAGCGACTAAAACAGCTGCAGCAGCGACTAAAACAGCTGCAGCAGCGACTAAAACAGCTGCAGCAGCAACTGCAGGAGCTGCAACAACGACCACAGCAACTGCAGCAGCTGCTGCAGCAGCTGCAGCAGCAGCTGCAGCAGCTGCAGCAGCAGCTGCAGCAGCTGCAGCAGCTTCCTTAGCAGGTGGCGCTAAGCAAAAGAGTCACTTGCAGGGTGTCAGCCCTGCTGCTGCGTGCGTCGGAAGCTGCTGCTGCATGCGTGGGAAGCTGCTGCTGCTGCTGCTGCTGCTGCTGCGCTGCGCTGCAGCGCGCTTCCCAAGTAAGCGGCTGGGTGCAGCAATTTGAAAAGTTTGAAGAGTTTGTTTGAGTGGGATTTGCTGCTGAAAGGCCTTTAATAAACCCCAGCAGCAAACTCGCAACACTTCCGATCTTGCTGCTTCCGACAGTCATTGCTGCAGCAGAAAATTCAACTTTTCAAAAACTTCGAATCTTTTCCTGGGGCTTGCATGCAAGCAGCAAGCTGCTCAGACATTAATATATATATATATATATATATATATATATATATATATATATATATATATATATATATATATATA
>NW_013654906.1:8409-9426 GCF_000499385.1 Eimeria necatrix
ATATATATATATATATATATATATATATATATATATATATATATATATATATATATATTATATATTATATATATAAAATATATATAATATATATATAATATATATATTTATTATATATAATATATATATGTATATATATATTCTTTGTTTCATTTCATTAAGTTTCTTCCATTAGCTTCTTCCGGGGACTTGAATTCAATCCCGAAAACACTTTTTGTCGCTTTTGTCACATTTTCTGTTTGTTTTTAAAATAGCCTTCGGAGTTGAAAGAATGTTTTGTCTTTTTTGTTTCTAGAAAAGTCTTCAGAAGTTGAAAGAGTGTTCTGTCTTTTTGGTTTATTTTAGAATAGTCTTCACAAGTAGAATTTCCTGTCTTGTTTGCACTTTGAATAATTTTCAGAAGTTTAAATCTCTTTTTTGTTTATTTTTGGAATAGTCTTCAGAAGTTGAAATTTCTCTTATGTTTGTTTCTAGAAGAGTCTTCAGAAGTTGAAATTTCTTTTTTTTGTTTCTAGAATAGTCTTCAGAAGTTGAATTTTCTTTTTTTTGTTTCTAGAATAGTTTTCAGAAGTTGAAATTTCTTTTTTTTGTTTCTAGAGTGGTCTTCAGAAGTTGAATTTTCTTTTTTTTATTTCTAGAATAGTTTTCAGAAGTTGAAATTTCTTTTTTTTCCAGAATAATGTTTTATCTTTTTTGCATATTTATAGTTTTGCAGCGAGTGCAGCCAAAGAGCTGTTTGCTGCATTCCATTTGCTGTTTGAAGGAAAAGTGTCTGTGCTGCTTTCTTACCAGCAAAGGCCAGACTTGTGCGGAATTCCTCTAAGACAAAGTTTAAAGACTCTCAAATTCCGAAAGAATGATTTAAAATATATTAATTCCTTCCGAAAGAATGATTTAAAATATATTAATTCCTTCCGAAAGAATGATTTAAAGTATATTAATTCCTTCCGAAAGAATGATTTAAAATATATTAATTCCTTCCGAAAGAATGATTTAAAATATATTAATTCCTTCCGA
>NW_013654907.1:0-3513 GCF_000499385.1 Eimeria necatrix
GGTTTAGGGTTTAGGGTTTAGGGTTTAGGGTTTAGGGTTTGGGGTTTGGGGGCAGGCCAGTGGGTGCACAACCACATGGAGGGCCAGGGCAAAATGGAGTTGACGGATGGGAGGGTTTACGAGGGCGGCTACAAGTGCGACAAGAAGCACGGCAAAGGCGCGCCAAACCCTAAACCCTAAACCCTAAACCCTAAACCCTAGGGGCGGGCCGGAGGCCTTCTGCGGCTGCTGAAGGCCCGCTGCAGCAGCAGCGGCGCGCGGCTCGCGTCGCGCTTGCGTCGCCGAGAGCGGCGCGGCCCAGGGTTTAGGGTTTAGGGTTTAGGGTTTAGGGTTTAGGGTTTAGGGTTTTGCAGGGAAAGTGACCTGGCCCGACGGGCGGTGGTTTGAGGGCGAATGGGTCGACGGCAAACAACACGGAGTTGGATGTTATTTTTCTCCCGAGGGTTTTCCATTATCTGAAGTGGAGTGGAGTTTTGGCCGCAAGATTTCCGTCACTGAAGGTCCAAACCCTAAACCCTAAACCCTAAACCCTAAACCCTCCAGCTCTACTTGGGCAGAAGTAAACCCTAAGCTGGGCTCCCCCGCGTTTAGGGTTTAGGGTTTAGGCTGGGGGTTGTAGGCGTGGCCGTTTTACCGGCAGGCGAGGGTGTCCGAAGCCGCACAGCGGGGAAAAGGGTTTAGGGTTTAGGGTTTAGGGTTTAGGGTTTGGGGTTTGGCGTGCTGCAGCAACGGCTAATGTCCTTCCTGCTTCTTCTCCCCTGGGGCCCCTCGAGGGTACTGAAGAGGGGCCCCCCTCCTCCACAGCTTCGGAGAGCCGGGGGCCCCCCGCTGAGTCCGAAGCTGAAGCTCATGCTGCTGCTGCTGCTGCTGCTGCTGCTGCCCCGCAGCAGCAGCAGCAGCAGCAGCAGCAGCAGGGGAGTCCCAGCAAGTGGGGCAAATCGGCTCGCAAGAAAAAAGAGAAAACGCCGAAGAAGAAAAAAGACGCAAAGCATGCGGAGGCTTCAGCAGCAGCAGCAGCAGCAGCAGACACGCCTGCAGCAGCAGCAGCAGCAGCAGACGCGCCTGCAGCAGCAGCAGCAGCAGAAGAGCCTGCAGCAGCAGCAGCAGCAGCAGCAGCTCCGAAGAAGAAAAAAGGGTTTTCTCTCTTCGGCAAGAAGGAGCCGAAGCAGCCAGCGGCTTGAGGGTTTTCAGGATTTGCTGCAGCTGATTAGAAACAAAAAATAAAAATAAATAAAATAAATTAAATAAATAAATAAAATAAATAAATAAATAAATAAATAAATAAATAAATAATTAGAAAGTGGTGCTGCTGCCTACGGGCAGCGCCTGCTGCGTTTGCTGCCATTTAAAACAGGTTGGCTCTGTTCTTTCTTTTGCCGCGAAAACCCTAAAAAAGGGTTTGGGATCCCGCAAACCCTAAAAAAGGGTTTGGGGCCCCGCAAACCCTAAAAAAGGGTTTGCAGCAACGCTGCCGCGTCGAAATGATTTGCTAAATGTGTAATAGACAAAAAACAATTATTTGTTCTCTTATGGATTAATACTTTTGTCCATAATGCCCTTGGCAAAAAAACATTAAATGCTCGCGCGCACCTGGGGCTTAGGGTTTAGGGTTTAGGGTTTAGGGTTTAGGGATTTTTCGATTTTACTTCTCACGGGAAAAGGCATTTATTTCAAATTTAACAAATTGGCATTTTCCAGAAATCACTAATTCAACTGAAGAAGTTAAAAGTCGATTTTAAAAAATGAAATAATGAAAAGTTCTTTTTCAATTTTAATGAATTTCTTTTTAAATGTTTTTCTTTTTGTTCTTCAAAAGTTTAAAAGATTTATTTTTATTTTTAATTCAAAAATAAAAAACAAAAAAGGGTTTATTGTCTTCGCCTTTGGGGGCTGCGGTGTACGTACACCTAGCTGTCTCTTTGCTGCGGGCAAACCCACAAAAACCCTAAACCCTAAACCCTAAACCCTCGCTGCGTGTGCAGCGAGGGTTTAGAGGGTCTTTGGCGCGGGCGACAAGCTGTCTGTACACCGCAACTTCGCAAAGGAGCAGCTTTTCTGGTGCTCCCTCAACCCACGGATTAGGGTTTAGGGTTTAGGGTTTAGGGTTTAGGGTTTAGAGTTTAGCTGTTGGAGCAGCAGGCAGCGCGCAGCAGCGAGTTTGGCGGCTTGAGATGCACTTCAGGGTTTGGGGTTTCGCACCTTCAGCTAGGGTTTAGGGTTTAGGGTTTGGCGCGGAGAAAGCAGCAGTTTTTAATGAAAAAAGGAGGCAAACGAAAAGGAGAAATGTTTTATTTGTATTTAATTAAATTAATTATATTTGTTTTTGTTTTGTTTCTCTTTTGAGGTGTCTAAACCCCAGGTGTATGTGCAGCGAGGGGGGCTGGGGAGCGAGGTGTACAGACACCCGAGAGCAGCACCCAGCTCCGAAAAGAACGAAAAGTGCCATTTGAAGGCCACAAAAGAATAAAAAAGAAAATAATTAAATTAATTTAATTCTATTTTAACAATTGCGGAAAAAGCGGCGTTGAAACACCCCAAAACTTCCTCCATTTGCCCGGCTTTCTTTCCGGCTCGCCAGCAGCAACCGCTGCTGGCTAGCTGCTGCTGCTTCTGCTGCTGCTGCTGCTGCTGCGGGCCAATTTGAGTCGTTTTTGAGTTGGTTTGTTTTTAAAATATAAAAATAAAACAATAAAACAAAAAGAAGAAAAAACAGCTCCGGAATTCGCGACAAGTGCGGGGCCGCGGGGCCCCACCGGCTCGCCGGCGAGAGTGAAAGAGGGTTGAATTGCGTTGAATTTTTCTATTTTTTAATTTTTTTGAATTAATTAAATAAAATTAAATAAAATAAATGGAAAGAAAACACCAAAGAGGCGAAACACTCTACAGTTTCGGCGTGTACGGACGGCTGGGGGCCCCGCGGGTGTGGGGCCCCAGGGGCCCCCCGGGGCTCGCGGACTTGGAAATAATTTGAAGAGGAGACTTTGGACTTTATTTTTGCATTTGCTGCGCCTTTTTCGCCTTTAAAAGCGAAGAAGACTTTCATAAATTTGCCTTCGAAGTCCGGCGGCGTTCGGCGAGCAGTTTGCGGCGCTGGGGTGTACGTACACCCCAAAACGCGCGCGCGCACGCCCAAGAAGCTGCGGTGTACGTACACCTGAAGCTGCCGGGTGTACGCGCAGCTGCGCGCAGCAGCTGCCAGGAAAAAGGAGAAAAGAAGACTTTTATTTTTTGAAATGAATTTGGAAAGCAAAAGAAAACAACTGGAGGAGTTTTTGCGCTTCGGCGGAAAACTCAAAACGCTGAAGCGCGCGGGCTGGCTGCGGTACGTACACCCCAGCGCCGCGGAAAGCGTCGCCGACCATTCTTTCGGAGTTGCATTTCATTTCATTGGACTTTCCGACGAAGACTTCCTCGTCAATGGCCAACTCGCAGACAGAAGCAAGTCCGCAGCAGCAGCAGCAGCAGCAGCAGCAGCAGCAGCAGCAGCAGCAGCAGCAGCAGCAGCAGCAGCAG
>NW_013654907.1:3613-9170 GCF_000499385.1 Eimeria necatrix
CTGCTGCGCAGCAGCAGCAGTTTGCTGCTGCTGCTGCTGCTGCTGCTGCTGCTGCTGCTGCTGTTTGGCTGCTTTTAGAATTATTGTTGCGAATTTGAGTGCATTTTTGCTGGTTTTTGCGCTGCTCTGTGTCTCTTTTCGTGGAGATTGTGAATTTGGAATTAATTTGGAATTATAAAAAGTTTTTAATTTTTAATTTCGAAAAAGATTTTTATTTTTGCTTCGAACTCCGCAGGTGCGCCGCAATGGCCCTGGCCCACGACCTCGCGGAAGCCGTCGTGGGAGACATAACTCCGCTGGATGGCATTTCGGAAAAAGAAAAAAAAGAAAAAGAAAAAAATGCTTTTCTTTTCATTTGCAAATTCCTCGACAACAAACGCGCACAAGAAGTCCTCGCGCTTTGGGAAGAATACGAACGAGGTGCTTCTCTTTTAGTTCAAGTTTCAAACTTTCAAGTTTCAAATTCCAAAAAATATTCAAGTTTCAAGTTTCAAGTTTCATCTTTTCAAGTTTTAAATTTTCAAGTTTCAAAAAATATCCAAGTTTCAAATTTTCAAGTTCTAAATTGTTCAAGTTTCAAAAAATATTCAAGTTTCAATTATTCAAGTTTCAAAAATATTCAAGTTTCAAATTATTTAAGTTTCAAAAAATATTCAAGTTTCAATTATTCAAGTTTCAAAAAATATTCAAGTTTCAAAAATATTCAAGTTTCATATTATTCAAGTTTCAAGTTATTCAAGTTTCAAATTATTCAAGTTTCAAATTATTTAAGTTTCAAATATTCAAGTTTCATATTATTCAAGTTTCAAATTATTCAAGTTTCAAGTTTTCAAGTTTCAAATATTCAAATTTCGAGTTTTGAATTTTCAAATGTTGAAGTTTCAAAATATTCAAATTTCAAATTTCGAAGTTTCAAAAATTGAAGTTTAAAAAAATTTATATTTCAAAAAAAAAATTCAAATTTCAAGAAATTGGATTTCAAGAAGAAGTTTCAAAAGTTTGGATTTCGGAAATTCAAATTTTAAAAAATGAAATTCAAAAATGAAATTCCAGAAAGTTGAATTTGCAAAAATGGGATTTAATGAATTCGTGCATTTTATTTATTTATTTATTTATTTATTTATTTATTTATTTATTTATTTATTTATTTAAATTAATTTAATTTTATTTAATTTTATTTTATTTTATTTCTTTTTGAATTCCAAAACTCCTTTTGCTGCTGCAGGCGAAACCCCTGAGGCGATGCTGGTTAAAGACGCGGACAAGTTCGACATGATAGCAAAGGTGAGAAAACCCTAAACCCTAAACCCTAAACGCTAAACCCTAAACCCTAAACCCTTTTTAGCCTCCCGCCGGCAGCCGCAGCGGAGGCGCTGCAGCGCCCGCGCCTCTACTCTAAACCCTAGACAAACCCTAAACCCTAGACAAACCCTAAACCCTAGACAAACCCTAAACCCTAGACAAACCCCAAACGCTCGACAAACCCTAAACCCTAGGCAAACCCTAAGCCCTCGTAAAACGCTAAACCCTAGGCAGACGCTAAGCCCTGGACAGGTCCTAAACCCTAAGACATCCCTAAACCCTTGGGAAAACCCAAACCCTAAAACCCTAAACCCTTAAAAACCCCAAACCCTTCCCGAAGTCCTAAACTTCCTACAAAAAGCTAAACCCCTTGAAAACCCTAAAGACTCCGCAAACCCTAAAAATTATTAAACCCTAGAAACTGCCAAACCCTAGACACTGTCAAACCCTAGAAACTGTCAAACCCTAGAAATTGCCAAACCCTAGGATCTGCCAAACCCTTTCTGAAACCCCGATTTAGGGTTTAGGGTTTGCAGGCATTTGAATACGAAAAGAGCCACGGGGTTTGTTTGGAGGAGTTTTTCTCTTCGACGGAAAATGTATTTCGAACAGAAGTGTTTAAGGAGTTGAACAGAAGTTTGCGGCAGCAGCGCAGCAGCTGCTGCAGCAGCAGCAGCAGCAGCTGCTGCAGCATCAGCAGCAGCAGCAGCAGCTGCATGCAGCAGCAATGAAAGGGCTTTAGACTTGCGTTTCTTTTTATTGTTATTTCAAATTCTAGAAAATTAACTCCCCGCCATTTCTTTTCCAATTTCCAATTTAGTTCAATTCATTTCACAAATTCCATTTCAGCTGCTGCCAGCTGCTGCTGCTGCTGCTGCTGCCCCACGTCTGCTGCAGCAGCAGCAGCAGCAGCAGCAGCAGTGCTGCAGTGACAGCAGTGGCAGCGCTTCAGCAGCAGCAGCAGCGCTTCAGCAGCAACAGCAGCAGCAGCGCTGTAGGCGCAACAGCGGCGGTGCTGCAGCAGCAGCAATAGAGCAGCAGCAGCGGCGCTGCTGCTGCTGCAGCACCGCTGCTGCAGCAGCAGCAGCAGCAGCGCTGCGCAGCCAATGTTTCCGTGTCTTTGTTTGTCTTTGCTGCTGCTGCTTCGAGGGGAGTAGACTTTGAGTGTCTCTGCAGCATTTGTTTCAAACTATTTTAAATTGTTTTTAATTGTTTTATTTTTATTTTATTTATTTTATTTATTTTATTTTTTATTTATTTTATTTATTTTTCCTTTTTGCTGCTTCCGTTTGCTTCCTTTAAGAGCTAGCCGCAGCTAGCCACAGGCAGCAGCAGCTAGCCACAGCTAGCCACAGCAGGCAGCAGCAGCTAGCCACAGCTAGCCACAGCAGGCAGCAGCAGCTAGCCACAGCTAGCCACAGGCAGCAGCAGCTAGTAACAGCAAGGAGCAGATAGCTACGGCCAGTTGTAGCTAGCCACAGGCAGCAGCAGCTAGCTACAGCTAGCCACAGGCAGCAGCAGCTAGCTACGGCAAGTTGCAATTGGCCGCAAACTGCAGGTCCTAGCCACAGCTGGCAGCAGCTAGCCACCGCTAGATGCAGCTTGCTGCTGCAGCTAGCTGCGGCTAGATGCAGCTAGCTGCAGCTTGCTGCAGCTAGCTGGAGTTGGCAGCAGCTAGCAGCAGCTAGCAGCAGCCAGCAGCGGCTAGCTGGAGTTGGCAGCAGCTAGCAGCAGCTAGCAACAGCTAGCTAGCTGGAGCTGGCAGCAGCTAGCAGCAGCTAGCTAGCTGGAGCTGGCAGCAGCTAGCAGCAGCTAGCCGCAGCTAGCTGCAGCTAGCTAGCTGGGGCTGGCAGCAGCTAGCCACAGTGTGCTGCAGCTAGCTGCGTGTGGAGTGTGCAGGCGGTGGCTTCAAACCCTTGGGAAAAGTTGAATTAAATTTATTTTGGATTTTTGAAATTAAAAACGATAAAGACAAGAAGGATTTATTATTTATAAATGAAATAAAACAAAATGGATTTATTATTTATAAATGAAATAAAACAAAAAGGATTTATTTATTTGTAGATCGGCTTTGCCTTTATTTGTTTTGCTGCTGCTGCTGCTGCTGCTGCTGCTGCTGCTGCTGCTGCTGCTGCTGCTGCTGCTGCTGCTGCTGCTTCCTCAGACGCAGCATCGACGGCAGCAGCAGCTGGGGTGGGAAGCCTCGCGGAAATCGGCGGAGAATTTTAAAATTTTGAAACATTTTGGCAAATTTGAAAATAAAATAATTAAAATAATTCAAAGTTTCAAAAAAATGCGAAATAATAATTCAGAAATGAATCAAAAGGAGAATTTCTGAACGCCGACGCTGCGGCGGTGCTGGGGTGTACAGACACCCCAGCGAGGGTGGCTTGCAGCTGAGCTGCGAGGGCTCTTTTAGAATAAATATATTTATTTTAATGATTAAAATAAATAAATTTATTGTTTTAAATCAATAAATATATTTATTTTAATGAATTTATTTCGTTTCAGCTGGTGTGCGAACAAGACAAGCCAGCCGCAGACCACAGGGAACTTGGAAGCTCTCGATGCATGCAGGGGGCCCCCCAGTTTGTCCTTTCTTTTCTTTTTAACTTTAATTGATTTCTTTTATTTAATTAAATGCAATTATTGATTTCTTTTATTTAAATAAATGCAATTTTATGCATTTCCGCCTTTTTCCTGCTGCGCGGGGCCCCGGGTTGCCTGCAGGCTGCAAACCCAAGCGAAACCCTAAACCCTAGCGAAACCCTAAACCCTAGCGAAACCCTAAACCCTAGCCCGAATCCCAAACCCTCGCGGGCGCTCGTGGCTCTTCTCTGCGTGCCTCAGAACGCGACAGGAAGCTGCGGGCGCCAAACCCTAAACCCTAAACCCTAAACCCTAGCCCCGGGGCCGCAAACCCTCGCCGCAAACCCTCGCCGCAAACCCTCGCGCAAACCCTAAACCCTAGAAAATGAACCTCCTCAACAACCTCTGCCCCCTTGATGGAAGATACCGCAGCGCCACAGAAGAGCTGCGGAGGGTTTGGGGGGACTGCCAGTTGATGCGGCTGCGCGTGTACGTCGAGGTGAGGGTTTACTCGCGAGGGTTTAGGGTTTAGGGTTTAGGGTTTAGGGTTTAGGGTTTAGGGTTTAGGGTTTGGGGTTTGCGCGCAGCTCAAGTGGCTGGAGTTCTTCGTCGCCAACGTCCACCCCAAAGTGCCTTTGACGGCGGAACAGCAGCGTGCGCTCTAACGCCTCCCAGCACCCAGCCCTAAACCCTAAACCCTAAACCCTAAACCCTAAACCCTAGTTGCGCCTGCGGGCCTGCAGGCGACTTGGAGCCCCTTTACGAAGTGACAGACGAAAACTTGGAAAGGATTTTGGAAATAGAAAAAGAGACGAAGCACGACGTGAAGGCTGTGGAGTATTACCTCAGAGTACGAGGGTTTAGGGTTTAGGGTTTAGGGTTTAGGGTTTAGGGTTTAGGGTTTAGGGTTTAGGGTTTGCACTCTCGCGGGGCTTCCAGCTGGGGGGTTTGGCTCCCGGGTTTTCGCGTCGAGGCAGGGTTTGGGGGCGTGGAGGGTTGCGGCGGGGCCGCGGGGCTCGGGCGGAGGCTTAGGGTTTAGGGTTTAGGGTTTAGGGTTTAGGGTTTAGGGTTTGGTGCAGGAGCGGGTGGCGAGGGTTTGCTCGCTGGCCAGCCTGCAAGAACTGCTGCACATTTTACTCACCAGCGAAGACGTTAATAGCGTCGCTTATTCTTTAATGACGAAAAGGGTTTTGCAAGAAGTGCTGCTGCCGCAAATGCGGGCCATTGTCCGCAGGCTCCAAACCCTCGCCGCCCAGGCAAACCCTAAACCCTAAACCCTAAACCCTAAACCCTAAACCCTAAACCCTAAACCGTTGCTGCCGGGCCTGCGCCGCCCCGCGCTAAGCCTCCCACCCTGCGGCTGCGCAGCCGCCGCCAGCCGCGTCTGCCCGCTGTTTCCGCACAACAGGGCCTAGGGTTTAGGGTTTAGGGTTTAGGGTTTAGGGTTTAGGGTTTAGGGTTTGAACTGCAGCACGCAGCAACGCCGCTCCTCGCAAGGACTCATGGCCAGCCCGCGAGCCCCACAACTTTTGGAAAGGAGTTTGCGGTTTACAGCCACCGCTTGAGCGCCCACATTCGCAAGTACCTGCTGCTGCTGCTGCTGCTGCTGCTGCTGCTGCTGCTGCTGCTGCTGCTGCTGCTGCTGCTGCTGCTGCTGCTGCTGCTG
>NW_013654908.1:0-2858 GCF_000499385.1 Eimeria necatrix
GTGATGCTACTGAAGCTAGTGTATACAGGGGCAGTTTATATCACACAGTTGCAGATTGCTGCTACGCGCTACACTTACTCTGACTGGAAACCTCCACAGCGCCCAATACTGCTAAATCTGGCATATCATCGCTCACAAGAAAGGGCAGCTTTTGGGAATCACCTGCAACACTTGCAAGCCATCGCGCTCTTCAGCGCGACTTTCATAATAGCTCCGGTCGGCTTCTTGGTCTGACCACTTTGCACGGGCTCGCTCCAGGAACAGTGGAATCACGGGAAAGTCTTGCAATCTTCTTCTTCGCGCAAATCATATCGGCTCTGTATAAGTGCTGCTGCGAAAGTTGTATATAGTACGACAAGCAGTTTTCGGAATCTTTTAGTGGTGTTTGCAGAACGACAACTTGAACTGTCATTTTTGAAGCTTTGGCATTGTCTGCAAATACAAGAAGTTAATGTGGCTACGTATACGCAAAAGGGCTAGCCAAAGTCAACCTATGCAATGCCTCTACGGCTGTATATGGTATCCCACGTGGATGTATAGTTGTGCAGTGCAACTGTAATGCTCATAGTCCGAATCATGAAGCCCTTTCAGGCAAGCCTGACAACTTACGCATCTCGAAACCCGTATGAGGAAAATGCGAATGTGGCCGTTACTTCATAGCGCGCGACACGACAATGTATGGTCAGTAAGCACGACATTTTATACACCATGGCTAGGACGCAGCCAACAATTTTGCATGAGATGAAAACAATTGGCAAAAATAACGCCTACAACCGGAATATGCGTAGAATTGTGCATGTAGCATATGGCGTACCCTAAGGAATGCTCGCAGAAACTTGGAATGCTGCTTTTCTGCCACATATGGCAGGCAGCTTTTTTGAGGCCACAATCCACACACTTGCGCATGAAGCGAGTCGGACTGTTGTCTTTCGCTTGTGTCGATAGTTTGGCCGACATAAAACTTCAGGGGAAATTGCACTGAGCTAAAAGATTCCTGCGTTGTGTGGTTGAGGTTGAGGCGTCCCGTCACACATCTCCAAGTTATTTAGATATATACTGCGACGAGCCATTTCGCGTTTTCCAGCCATCTGTCTGAGAATACGAAAGCTAATATGTGTGTTTGCATCTTCATCATGCTTGTCTCCTCAGGAAAATGGCACTTGCTGCAACTTCAGCCTGTGCAGCACTTGATGGATTGGTACCTTAAGTGCCTCCCAAAAATTCTTTCAGCGAGCCAATGCACACGCAAAAACACGACTGTTTCTGATTTAATTATAAACATAAAAATTAAAGGCGAACGGATGAATCCAGTTTGCAGCATCTTGTCAGCCCGTTGATACTTTAGTAAAGAAGAGTTGATACCTCTACTCGGCACGTCGAAGTCAACCTCACAGTGCACAAAATAATGAAGTTCAGTGTATGGCCTTGTACACACGACAAATCATCGTAAGCTAAGCTGTCCAAGGAGAGTGGAAGCTAAATTTTCATTGTCTGCTTGCGCCGGAGGTCTTCACGATAATTCGCAAAGCGACGTGCACGACTGTGGCTATAAATAAAACTTCTGCACGCTAACTGCTTTTGGGTGGTCGTCAGCCTACATAACGTAGCGAGCTGGCTTTGTTTCTTTACTGTCACATTACCAATAACGATATTATGAAGAGTCGCACAGGTCGCAAGCGTCCCTGTTTCGGCGTTCATTCGGCGTTGACTTACCGATGAAGATTTGCTGGGGCTTTGTACTGACGTATAAGAAGCACCCCGCATTTCTGATTATGTTGGTCTTTAAAGAAGGATCGTCGGTGAGGACGTGGTGAATTCAACATTGGCATTTTGCTTACAGTGCCGATATTTGCGCCTGTGTATCTATCTGTAGCGACAGAAATGCAAAACACCACAATTGTTTCCATGCAGGGTGTAAGCATTGGTAACGCGCCAAATGCCGGAAATAGATGTGATAAAGACGAATATGAAAAGCATACTCGGAATTACTGCTAGGTGGTGCATGCTTGTTGCCAAACCCAGTCAGTCCGTCAAAAATCAAACGTGCTGTTGGAGCTATTAGTACCAGCCAGTCTGCCACGCCGTGGCGTGCATCGATGGCTAAAATTATGAATTGTTCCCGCGCGGCTTGGAATTTTTCGAGGCCCCCCAAACGACATTAATGACTCTCATGCTGTCATGTGGAAAAAGCAACCAAAGAATTTCACAATGATCAAATGCACGCAGCTATACTGGCATAACGGATGACAGCATCCTTGTTGATTTGGCGGCTCATCTGTAGTTTCGTAGGGAACTTACATTCGAGGCATCGTACGTGTTTACGCTCAACAGGGCAGAATATTCGGACCTTGGAACGAGGTTTTTCGTTTTAAATTTCGAACGCGCAATGTCGATTCAGATTCTGTTAGATGTGGCGCTTTTCCGGCTTAAGTAATTCTCTCGATAAGGCATGTGCTGAGACGTGGTAGAAAACACACTTGTGCTGCCGAGGCATGCTCATCACGCATGTGTGCAGTACGTGCACTATGTCGACGCACTTTTAATCTAATGTACAAAAGCGTCTAACTGCTTTAGCAAATTGATGTGCTGTATATGTGTGTTTGAGCGCCAGCCTTTTATAGAATCACTCAGGTCTGTAGGTGCACGCCGGACTCATGTACATTCAAATCAACCTATGCGGCATCCTTCGAAGTTTCAAGGGTAAACATGGGCATGCCACATGTATAGCTCCACCTAGTCTGCCTAAAAGAAGGTGGACCTTGGGCATGTTGGTGCCTGCGTCGGTGTATTTTCTGAGACTGTGGATGCGGGTATTTTACATTTTTCGTAGCTGTACCAAATCTGTTGAAAAGGATAGG
>NW_013654908.1:2958-5239 GCF_000499385.1 Eimeria necatrix
GAAACACGGGAATGCCACATGTATAGCTTCACCAAGTCTGTCTAAAAGAAGATGGACTTTGGGCATGTTGGTGCCTGCGTTGGTGTATTTTCTGAGACCATGGATGCGGGTATTTTACATTTTCCGTAGCTGTACCAAATCTGTCGAAAAGGATAGGAGAGTTAGGTCAGTCCTTGCGTTGCTATGCTTTGTCTGACGGTAAACGCACATGCTGTAGCAGAAAACGCCCATGCACAGTCTTGCAGTAAAAAGAGCGAAGTTAAAGCCCGTAATGGATCTCCGGAGGTTCTAGCAACAAGCTACTATTCACGCGTAGGGTAGCCTCCTCAGTTCGCGTCCGAATGTTTTCCGTCTGTGCGACGCACCAGCGATTTCTTTGTTTCAAGCGAAGCTCACGCGCATGGAATATATTGTCACTATAGAGCGCACCGCTGCGTGTGAGCAGCGACGCCTAACTTTGTGATGAAACTAGACATTTAGGGGAGTCCTTCTCAATGCTCAGCGTTTGTTGCGATATCGCAGGAATGGCATCATCTGGTTCGCCGGGCGATTCATTAGCCAGTGAGCATTTGGCGGTTTCTCAGAGCCTGCAGATTATGCATACATTTCTGCATCATGAAGCCTTCCAATCGCTGATGGGCAAAACGTCTTCGCCGCTGGGTAAGTGTCCTCAAATAGACTTAACAGTGATGTTTTTTGTGCCTTGTACAAGGATCTTGCTGTCAAAGCACTTGAACGCTACAGGTCCTTCTTTCGTTTATTTCGTTGAGGTTGCTTACTGGGGCTTGTCAGATTCTTGGTGCTAATACCATGACTTTAAAAGTGACTGGGGATTAAACTATTTATCTACGCTTTGTCCTGCTACTCCTAACCTCTTGTGGCAGCTTGCAAAACGTAATTGAATGCTACCATGGTTTTGTCTAGTACGTACGTACTGTTAATGTGATTCACAAGAAGTTGTTCTGGTAGCATCTGTGCGTAATGGGCTCTGTTGCGTGTCGCACATAAGCTCTTATTCATCTAAGTGAAACGCACAACCTATTTTCCGCGTGGTGTTTACGGATTTTACTACTGGAAAAAGAGCATGACATACTCGTGCTCTTACGGTCTCCGAAGTCCTACCTTAACCAAGGTTTTGCTTGCTCGAATGCTTACTTTGCTCGATATTTCTGGAAGACGACTCCTACTACCCCATGAGACACAGACAGTAAGTGAAAACAGCTTATCTCGATTTACGATACTCAAAAGTATGCGCTGCCTTCAGAATGTTTCATGAGATGTTTCAACTCACTCTTTTTCTCCCCTACAGTACTATAATCTGACAGTGGCACTGCCTGGCGCCTGGTGTATCACTTAAAGCTTCCAAGGTGGTGTGGCGCGCTGCTCTCGTCGTCAGCGTGAAATGTTACACTGAAATCATGCCGTCAGATCCATCTATCAATGCATTTTTCATCGTGCATGTTAGTGTCACTTTACTTATAAAACGCAACAAATATCCATCGGGGAAGTAAGAATCTCGTTATTTTGCTTATGAATTCTGAGCACTTATGTAGCGTTCCAACGCCCTCTCTCCATTCAAGCCGGCGCTTGTTGCTGCCTTTAATCCAAAAGGCGTTTCTTATAACCACAGCGTTTCTAGAAGCTCGCGGTGATGCCGGTTGTTGGACAGCACTATGCGCACTTTGTGCAGCACGCTCACAGTCAAGGTCTTGTGGACAGATATATGCAGGACTTGATTTGAACGGGAAATTAAAATCCTGTTTTGTTATATTAAAAGTGTTCTTGCTCTCTTGTGGTTGTGTTGTGCTATATATAGTCTGCGGCATACGTGAAAGTGGTCGTTAGAAGCAATGCACAGTGGTTACAGGTCTGTTTGCGGCGTTAAAGGCCCACCAGACTTATTGAAACACTGATGCTCAGAGGCCACTGCAGACGATTTCTGCACGTGCACCTTTGTTGGAGGTTTAGCCTGAATAACGTGAATTGCTTGCGCTTTTTTCCGTGCCTCATGCATCTCAGCCACACACGAGATGCTTCCAGCCAACCAGAGAGAACGGCTACAAATACACATTTGCGCCAGGGCATTCTGCGTAAACGTTCCTTGTTGCGCTCCTTCTTGCAGCAGTTTCCTTTCAACCAACAACAAAAGGACGCTGGCGTTGATTGTCAGTGTTTCAAAGTATGCCGTTGTTGTGACGGCGTGCGATCAAAAGTTCGCTGTGGGCTGTGTCTGAAGAGGAACGTCGCGCGTTGCCGAAGTGTCGTGGACAGACGCATGTGG
>NW_013654908.1:5339-8729 GCF_000499385.1 Eimeria necatrix
CTCTTTTAGTTTTGGTTCACTCAGTGCCAGTGCTCTTCGTGGTTGGTTCCTTGTTGTTCGTGATTTGTGGCGCGCATGAGAATGCTGCAAGACAGGGTCGATGTAGCCTTTTTGTACAACTGTGCAGCAGGTGGTGAAGTTCCACCGCAGAGTCACTGCGTTTTGGACCTTTGCAACGAACTAGAGAAGACAGGTACAAGTTTGCATTCGCGGCAGAGAATGCTGCGTGTACGTTCTTGCTTGCGCACCTCACGCGGCGCATTCTTCCCAATTATCAGACGAAAAGGACAGTAACGTGAGCCGGCTGCCTCCCTACTCAAGTTGTTTCCCTCGCGTCCTGCGCTTCTGGATAATTATTTTCGTGTGCATTCATTCGGGATATATGCGAAGACACTAACGTGAGCCGGCTGCCTCCCTACTCAAGTTGTTTTCCTCGCGTCCTGCGCTTCTGGATAATTATTTTCGTGTGCATTCATTCGGGATATATGCGACGGACACAAAACAAAGGATGGCGTCTTGCCAGGGAGTACGTCGCGGCGAAAGCAAGCTGCGTAGCGGCGATTCGTCTGCGTGTGGCAATCTACGATTCTACCTCCGTTTCCCTCGCGTCCTGCGCTTCTGGATAATTATTTTCGTGTGTATTCAGTCGGGATATGTGCGACGGACACAAAACAAAGGATGGCGTCTTGCCAGGGAGTACGTCACGGCGAAAGCAAGCTGCGTGGCGGCGATTCGTCTGCGTGTGGCAATCTACGATTCTACCTCCGTAGGTGGAATAACGCGCCGCCGACTGGTTGATGTAGTGAATGTCTGAATTGCAATGGCTCGAATGCGCTAGTGGTCGTTGAACAGAGTATGGTACCCAGGCTAACGCTATCAGCAGGCCTTGTCAAGTTTGTTTCCTTCGACAATTTGAAAATTTTCAGCAGTCAGTCGCTAGGCGGTCTCGCAACATGCACTATTTTGTGACTTGATGGCGTCGCTGCGTGCAGCCTGTGAGTGTAGCGTCTCTTTCAAACTTGCTAAACGACATGACGCAGCAAAGTACTCTGATGAGGAACAGCGCTGTTGGCGTTGTGCGGGTGCAGTGTGCATTCGATACGATGCGCAATGCCATTGCTTCGTACCAACGCATAACTGTTCTTGGTGGCAGGTGCTGTAGTGTTGGATTCGTGTGCACATCTGGCCATAATTGCACTCGGTCAAAATGCTCCTACACTTGCAGCAGATGCTTGCAAAAAGTGCTTTGTGTTGGCCACTCGGCTTCGTCATTGATGCAAAGAATCATCTTCGTGGTAGGATCATGGATTTGTGACTGCGCATTGTTTAGCTACCCAACGACCCAAAATCAATTTTTCTGGTGGGCGGCATGCTTCACTGAGGTGTGTTGCTACTGGACTCACTTGCATGTATCGTCAAGATATTGAATCTAATGTGTGGTTGTGGAATGCAGCCCGTAGGTGATGGCAAGCTATGATAACTGGAAAGGCTTTCTGGTTCCACACCTGAACTTTTAAAATTATGCTTAAGGCTGAGTCTCTGTGTCTGTTTTCGAAGCTGCGGCGACTGCTTCATTTGCCGCAACGCATGCGTCATGGGCGACGGACAGTCTGAACAAGAATCACATCCACTCGTGGACGCGTGCAGTGCTGCACGCGAATAGCAGCTGTGCGCATTTATTGAGCATCGTCAAATGCCTGTGATTTATTGATGCGTATTGGCAAGTTTGTTTTGCCGTGGGCTTTTGCAGTCAGTGCTGCGTTGCCGTCAGTGTATTAGTTTTGGCAAGAAACATGCAGGTGCAGGCACAAAACGCACCGCTGCCTTTCGAAGTCAGGTTCTGTGTCGGTTGCGAGACTTCTGCGGCCTGATGGTTGTGTTGTGAGAGACGTGCTGTTCATATTGATGCAGGCGAATGGAATGTTGGCGTGTGGCATTTTAGCTTACAGTTTATGCTTTTCAGTAAGGTGGGTAGGCTGCTTGTTGCCTGGCGATGCCATTGCGTCCTGAGAGTACAGGATACGCACGCCGTTGTGTGGCGTTGTCTGCACGCACACGCGGGAGACGCCTTTGGCGGTGTGTTGCTGGAACTTCGTGGCGTGTGGCCTGGTGCCAGCATATTTGGCATTGTCATTTGTCATCGGTTCAGGTTGTGATGATGTTTGGTTCTCATGGGGACTGCGTTTGTGAAGGGTCTTTGTGGTCAACGAGAACGGTGCAAGAACGGTGGGTATAATTCTGCTCCGAAGAGAACAGTTAAGTGCCAGTTAGAGACTGAACGCTGGAAAGGTTCGACAAGGCTCCTGGTCGACACCAGTGCACGCGTACTGCATTCAAGGCATAGAGCTTATTCAAACTGGAGACGGTCATTGATTAACGTGAGAAAATGCAAAGCGGTGAAGGCTTTGACTTTGCGGGTATCCTGGACACAGTGGCATGCACCTACGAATTATTTCGTCAAACAACGCCGTGGACACATCGCACTCTTTAGCAGCACTCGCGCTCAACGTTAATAGCGAAGCGTGTTAGCGTGATGCTTTCCTCAGCGGAGCGCTCCTATATCGCAATCGTGCTGCAAAAGACTGGAAATGCATCCGCAGCTGCTTTTTCGCAGCCTGTAAGAACGTGAACTGCGTAGTTTCACTGTCGGGTTCTTGAGAGTCGTCGCGCGTCCTGCACCATGCTCTTCCAAGCGGGTTTGTGGCATGCGGTCGGCCAACAAGTGTCCAGCTAAAACGTCGCGAGTTTGCTGAATGTTTTTGAGAATTTTCAGTGTCAGGCCAGCCGCTAAAGCTGCCAATCCTTCTTTGCTGCGTGTTTGAAGTGTGACACTGCATCGGTTGGGGCCAGTAGCACTGCTAGGCGTTCATTGCGGCGCGTCCACCGTAGGGACTTTTCTCTGCTTCCAAGTCGCTTGCAGCCAGTACGTGCAGACTGCCTATGGAGAGCTGTCGATAATCAGTGTTTCAAAGTATGATGTTGTTGGGACGGCGTGCGATCAAAAGTTCGCTTGGGGCTGTGTCTGGAGAGGAACGTCGCGCGTTGCCGAAGTGTCGTGGACAGACGCATGTGGCCATTGCGTCCGCAAACTAATCGAAATTTAGTTGTGATTCACTCAGTGCTAGTGCTCTTCGTGGTTGGTCCCTTGTTGTTTGTGATTTGTGGCGCGCATGAGAATGCTGGCAAGACAGGGTCGATGCAGCCTTTTTGTACAACTGTGTAGCAGTTGGTGAAGTTCCACTGCAGAGTTACTGCGGTTTGGACCTTTGCAACGAACTAGAGAAGACAGGTACAAGTATGCATTCGCGGCAGAGCATGCTGCGTACACGTTCTTGCTTGCGCACTTCATGCGGCACATTCTTCCCAATCATCAGACGAGAAGGACACTGA
>NW_013654909.1:0-4016 GCF_000499385.1 Eimeria necatrix
ACAAGGTTGAAGACAAGAGCCTGGTATTATGCAACAGTTTGTATGCTCTGAGAAGTGACGTATTATAGTTTCATCTTGCAGCGTTCTTGCAAGTCTTCAAGCAGTTTCGGAGTGCCCAATAACGTGTTTTTTCACCAGTTTATTGATTGCATGTAAGTCATTCAAGCAGCTGTTGATCTGCTACTTTCTCGATAAGCAGGTGCACGGTATGGTTTTGACTCATTTCCGCTAATTTCAGATCACTAGTGTTTGCGTGGGTTACATGCTGTGGATGCTAGGCAGATGGTGTAAAGTGGAAAAGGTGCACAACAGATCATTTATAAACTGGCTTTTTTCTTTAGCGAATTGCATTTTCGATATGCAGAAAGTGCATCGGAGGGTAGCATCGACTTGCGAAAGTGAAGTCCGGTCGCTCGTTTAGATTATGCAATTGTAGCACTCCTTATATCGGGTTGATGCAGAAGGTAAGAAGTCTTTTTTGTTCTCCAGTTCTTGGTTAGTCTAAGGGACACGCTGCAAGACTTTCGCTACCAACGTTCGGAAGCATTCAGTGGATTGCTGTTGAATAATTAAAGTTCACATTGCTGACGAAGTGCCAGATAAGGGCTTCATTGTTTTGTCTGGAAGCTGTAGAATTTCGACAATGCGAAAAGGCGTTTGTTTAAGCAATGCCTAATCTTAGTCACAGAAGATTCATATTTTCTGTGAACTTCGGCAATGACTGTAGCCATGCTTGGCTGTCGACCTTCTAGGACGTATGTAGCACGCTCTTTTTCATATGCCAAATGCACATTGATGTGATGCTTCTTAAACGTTGCCGTACACCAGGAGCTATTTGACTATATCATTTCTTTTGAAGGCATACGCAGGCGTTTGGAGCATTTTTTATGGTCGATCACGGCGTTTCCCTGTAATATTATGGCTCGTGCGCCATATTATGCTGTAGCTGCCACATCTCTTCTCAGGAAAAATCTAAGCTGTGAAATGTTCAAGGTTTCAAGAAGCAGACTCTGCATTAGAGCCTACTTCGCAGCCAGAAATCAGCTACTGTCAGCTTCGAGTTTAAGACTCTGCCCATGTGGCAGCTCAGACAGGCGCTGGCTTTGCCGCCTTCAAGCTTGCGATCCACTGCCGAACCTTCTCCTTATGCCAGCGACACGTCCATTTTTCAGTATTTACTGCAGCTTAAAAGGATGTTGCCAAATTTGTTTGTGATTCGTGGTAAGCAGTAAATATGTAACACAGTGTCATCTCACAATGTGCTTAACACATCGCGGCTTGGCCTGCGTTGTCAGCCTTTTACTTTAATGCAAGCTGCATTAAGGTATAAGGCTGGCAAAGCCAGCCAGAATAGAAAGAAACCGCTGTGTTTTTCACATTATGCAAACTAGACGACAATGGTCACATACAATCAGCCGCCCTTATGCAGCAATAAAGCTTTCCCGCCAAGATAACGCATCATTCATTTTTTAGCCCTTGCGTACCTCAGACACAATTCATCATCAGCCAAACACTAGCTGGTAAGCTGCGTAACATATTGTTATTACTGCCGCGTTGTCCTCCGTACAGGCTGCTCGTTTGTAGCCCACTGAAGTATAGCTCAGTCATGATGACAACAAATTCACAAAGTATTTGTCGGTACAATTAGAACTTCTTTATGTTCGACAGTACACAATCTGAGAGCGATAACAGTGTTGAGTAGTATCACTTCTTGGCATTCCATGAAGGTCAAGTTGCAACCAACTAAAAGTGCCTGAAGCTCCGCTAGTAGCTGTGGAAAATCATCGGCTTCTTGGAAAGCCTGACGTTGTCACTATGACTGTCTGTAAACGGGAAAAATGTCGTAGCGTACAAGCTGTGGCCTCTGCAAGCAAGAGACGCTACTTACGAATTTTCTTTTAAATGCACCAAAAAAGGCTTAGGACAAAGGCACAGGGAGTATGTTTGGAGCCAGCTTGCCTCCCAGTATTGTACAATGAGCATATAAGAGGCTTACTGAAGCGTTGTGGCCCACAATGTTTACCTTAGTGGCGAAATGTTCTTCAATGTGGTGTGTGGCTGTCCCCCGATATTGCAGCGAGTGCGCCTCGCGGAAAATAGGCGAATGCTGTGTTGTCTATCTGAATGACAAGGGCTATACCGTCTTTGCTTAGATTGTTGCTGATCTTGCAAGTAATGTAGGCATGAGAAGAAAGTCGGCGTTTGAAACGGATCCTAATAGAGATACATTAACATCACCCTGTACGAGCCAGCATGTGAGCAGAAGATTTTGAGCATGAAGTTTGGACTGTATTGCGGCTAGCCTAATGCATTTACCATTCGAAAGGCGTCATCCGTCAGCCAGAGGTTGCTCGATATCCTGGCAGGATACACTTTACTGTTTATGGCGCTAAAATGGACTGCACGAAAATCCTTATAGGCAGTTCTGCGTCCGGAGTTCCGGCCGGAGTTCCTTTGTCAATGTCCTTCATTGCTGGTGACTTAAAACTGGTGAGCTAATCTTGCGTTCAGCAAGTTACATAATCAAAAATCGCTAATTGCTCAACCAGATGGTAAGACATGTCACAGCTGTGGACATGCTACGCAAAACAGCACTGCAAAGATGCAGGGTAAACCGAGAGCGTCTCTCAAGACAACCATTCGCAACAGCATCGAAGTTTGCGTTCAGGCGCACTAACTAATTTTGGCAGCTGCAATCTCTCTCGTTTGACTGCTTAGACTGTGAGCATTGCGCAGCACATTTGCATTAGAGCTTGCAAAATGTGGCAACACGGTGTGTTTGAAGTCACAACTTCTTGGTGCATAGCTCACGTTTCGTACTGTCCTTTTTTAGACACTTCAGGCTATGCGTATGCATGTTATCAGGAAGTGCGACCGCTTACTGCGCAAGGCGCGACGTTCGGGATTATACGGCAGTGCGAAATTTGGGATTACAATGCCACTTGCGTAAGTGGCTTGTCGATATTATTTTTTGTCTGCGATATCCCAACTGTGCAAAACCGTTGGCGGAAATCGATCTGCTATTATTTAGAAATATGTAGCTCAGCTTCGCCTTCTGTGTATTGAGTTCATGACTTAACTTTTTGCGCGAAAGAGGCAAATTTCATCCCCTCAAGAACGCAGTAAGCCTTACATGGCTAAAATGTTTGCCGAGGGCACAACACTTCAGACGCAAGCGCTGTTGTCTGCTTGCTTGCAAATTAGATTCGAGCTAACGTGTATTACAAAGTTTGGCAGGTTGATTTGTGATGACATGTAAATGCTCCAAAAACAAATTACTGTTACTTGGCCATAAGTCCTTTTAGTATGTGAGCCCAGCGAATCGGATTTGAGCGATAATTGCTGATTCCAGAACGTTCTGCTTGTCAATACGGGTTTGGCTAGCACCTTAGGTTGCTTCGCTACTTACGTACTGGAGACTGGGGATTCGGATATGTGCTTTTGCTTGGCATACGAAATTGTGACATGCCAAGATATATTGAGGAAAAGGAAGCTCTTCAGCTTCTTGCTTTCGGCTTTACGCACCCATGTGCAACTGCGACGTTGAAACAGGCAGTTCTGGAGATCCCCTTCTTTGTGTGCCAGCATGTACCCGCATCAAGAATTGTAAAGATCAACACTTTGGGATGGACACAACTTCCTAAAGTTTAACAACACAGATTACGCGAATTGTGATTCGATAAAAATCAGGGAGTGGGCATGGGATGGGAAATCGTGAAACGCAGTCAAGAACAATCTTACTTCCTATCGCAGGACCGCCACATAAATTGGACTTTCGTTTACGGAGTAATATCTGGATGGTGATAATTTCTGACTGCAGCAAACATTGGATGTATCGATCGAGGAGAAAAACGCTGTCCTTTATCTGGCGCTTCATGCTTCCTGCTAACTTGAACGTCGCGTGCTCTTCAATCCGTGGATTTCGGCCTCTTCTTTCAATGACAGTATACGTTTAGTTATGCTCTGTCATTTCTCGTGAATTGCGGCAGTTTCAGATGAACTCTGGATATAAACAC
>NW_013654909.1:4116-9514 GCF_000499385.1 Eimeria necatrix
TTTTCTCGTGAATTGCGGCAGTTTCAGATGAACTCTGGATATAAACACTGGAACGGACCTGCCTTCAGTAGACCTGCGTTCAAAAGCCATATTCGATTCCCAGGATGTCCGTATACTTTCCCTCTTCGTCAGTCGCCCTGTGATAATCCGTCCAAGTTTATCGCAAGTTTATCGCTGACCAAAAGCATCGCAACAAGCCCATTAGGTCGTCTTAGTGTTACAAGTCTTATGAGAGAGCGTGCAGACAACAGTTTAATATGTAGACGATAATTCTGGGGCAAGTCTGTTTGATAAAAACAGGCTGTGAGTTACACAAAACAGGTGGAACTGATCCCGCTGACCTTGAGTTTGTCTCGACGTGCATCAAAATCGCAGCTCTCTTGTGTGCAAATGACTGATATCCGCTTGCCTCTTTATTGAATATGCTCTTTTGCATGCCCCAACTGCCAGTGTGCACTACCTATAGAGAAGGTGCAGTGTTATTTTCACAAGACGTCACGTGTTTATCGCTGCTCGCATGGCAGCACGTCATGCTGGCGTGTTCGTTGGAAATCACAGATATTTGTCCTCATGGCCCAAGTGTGAGATATCGTGAGACATTCATTAGTTAGTGTGTCTCTCAATATAGAATGATTCTTTCCTTACCGAAGGAATTTGCCCACGCGTTGGCACGACAATTGCACTTAATTGAGCACTTCTCCACATCCTAACGCGGCACAGATTAGCATCATGGCTTCGATTTCGCTCTGACACTAGTATTCAACACCTCCCAACTCCAAGAAATTTTGCAGCACTGCGGCGAACCCATTTTGCTTCTTGTCGCCTCATTCGTGTTATTGTAGCATAGCGAGTGGCACGACAACACAACGGCATTTGCTTTATCTTATTCCCATGTTGTTGGGTTTTAACATTCTATAATACACTACCAGAGTGTGAGGCCAAACACTGCTAAGCGGAATGAATCATATCGCGCTATGAATGGAGTCACTACCAAAGGTGCCTATCACTAAATGGCATCAAAAACAGCGCGTATGCAAAGCCTTAGACATGCCTGGGAGACGCTACAGATATGCCAACACGGAAGAAGTTGTGACAAGCATTTCGGCTTACTACAAACACCCTGTGTTTGCAGAATGCCAAAATGCTCCCACTGTTTTCATCTCTTCAGATTGGCACACTAACTTGAAGGAATGTCGTGGGCTTCGCTAACTTGAGAAGCATCTTGACATGATCACCTTGCCTTGGCCAGTCAGGGGACTTGCTGCATTTCTCCAGCCTGAATGAACCGCAGAAGAACAATGTTCCATCACTCCGTTGCATCAAGCCTTGAGTGGGCATCAAAAGAGGTATAGCCATATGCGCTTAAAATCGTGAAACACAAAGGATGGAGGACTCATTCCAAAATGCAGAGGGTACGTTTGCACGCCTTTCTCCTTGTGAGCGTTTGCGTGAGGATACCTTCAAGACAATGACTAAAGGTGTTTACTTGTATTCCGAAGCGTCGCTTTGGGCAGGCATTTTGAGTGTTTCGTCGAACAAGCTCGGAATCAATGGTGTATCAAGGTTTGAAACGCTACATCTTCTTCTCGAAATCCCATGCTCTGCATTTGCCTTAGCTGGCTACTGAGGAGGCTGCAAGAGTAGTAAGTCTTTTGTTGAATACGGTGACTTTGCATTCCTCTCGAGGAATATCAGGGTACCGCTTCTCTTGCCTGATAGTTGTCTCTCATCTCATGTTCCATACTTGATATGGTCTTGCCGTCATGCAGCTTCTAGCGCATCCATTGGTGATCGCTTCAGTACATCAGAAAACTCCCAGAACTCTACGAACCTGTAAAAGCTGAATCTCTTACTCGTCGGCTGGCATGCGCATCTGGCTTCTTTCACACGCGGCATGCTTTTATGGACTTGCATGATGGCCCATTTCTGTGGCTCTATCAGTTTGACAGCTAGAGTAATGTGTGCTTACTCATCCTAACCAGTCTATCAATCTTCACCATGAAATGCACATTAGCGCATCTCGAAAAGAACATGATGCCGATTTGTAAACCACCCATTTACAGTGAGGAGTCGGCTTCACTGGACAGCAACAAGTGCCGGCTTCGCATGCATTTATATCTTTATTTGTGCCCGAGCTAGTCATATTGTCACAAAATATCAAAACCACAGCTTCGCCCTTGCTCGACATGCGGTTCCTAGGCTTTCCAGCTCACAGTACCATGACCGCACTGCGGCGAAGACTTGTGCACCACACCAGCGCTGCGACGAATAATTTTTGCTCTCGATACGTTGCCGTTCTTGTAGGCTACAAGCATCGCTAGGAAAGGCTTTGATACTCCTATCGGCTCCAAAATATCTACCTCGAAGAAATCCGAATTTAGCCTCCAATGCCACGCACCCACGTGATGAGACCGAGGAATGCTGAGCGCAAAATTGCACTTTGCACTACGAATGAAGTCAGCACTTTAGGTGTATATCACTGAACGACACCATCGCCAACAAATGTGAGAAGCTTTCAACATCCAAACACGAGATGCGTTGTGACGAGCATTTTGTTCTATTACAAACACAGGCGCGATTATATGCTTTCATTATTTTCATCTCTTCAGATTGGCAGACTAATTTGGAGGGATGTTGTGGGCTTCGCCACCTTAAGGAGCATCTTGGCATGATCATTGTGCCTTGGCCAGTCAGGAGAATTGCTGCATTTTTCCTGCCTGAATGAACTGCAAAAAGGGAGTGTTCCATCACTCTGCTGCGTTACTCCTTATGGAAGGATTATAAGCGGTAGATGCATTTGCGCGAAAAATCGCGAAATACTCAGTAACATGATGGAGGTCCCTCTCCAAAATGCAGAGCGTACGTTTGCACGCCTTTCTCCTTGTGAGCGTTTGCGTGAGGATACCTTCAAGACAATGACTAGAGGCGTGTTTTTATATTCCAAAGCGTCGCGGGCAGTTTGAGTGTTTCGTCGAACAGGCTGGATATCAATGGTGTATCAAGGTCTAAGACGCTACATCTTCTCGAAATCCCATGCTCTGCATTTGCCTTAGCTGGCTACTGAAAATGCTGGAATCGTAGCAGTAAGTGTGCCATTGAATACGGTGACTTCGCATTCCTCTCGGGACACATCAGGGTACCGCTTCTGTTGTTTCATGGTTGGTTGGTGTCTCTTATCTCATGTTCCATACTTGATATGCTTTACTGTCATGCAACTTCTAGCGTATCCGCTGATGATCGCTTTAGTACATCAGAAAACTCCCAGAACTCTACAAACCTGTAAAATCTGAATCTTCTGCTTGTCGGCAGGCATGCGCATCTGGCTTCTTTCACACGCGGCATGCTTTTATGGATTTCCATGATCACCCATTTCCGTGGTTGTATCAGTTTGACAGCTAAAATAATGTGATCTTATTTCTCCTAACATGTCTATCAGTCTTTACCATGATATGCACATTAGCGCATCTCGAAACAGACATTAAGCCGATTTGTTAAGCATACATCTACTGTGGAGAGTCGGCTTCACTGGACAGCAGACAGTCCCGGCTTCGCATGCTTTTTTCTCTTTACTTGTGCCCGAGCTAGTCATATTGTCACAACATGTCAAAACCACAGCTTCGCCTTTGCTCGACATGAGGTTCCTAGGCTTTCCAGCTCACAGTACCATGACCGCACTGCGGCGAAGACTTGTGCACCACGCCAGCGCTGCGGCGAATGATCCTTGCTCTCGATACGTTACCGTTCTTGTAGCCTACAAGCATCGCCAGGGAAGAAGTTGATTATTCTATCGGCTCCAAAAGATCTGCCTCGAAGAAATTCGAATTAAGCCTCCAATGCCACTCACCCACGTCATGAGACCGGGGAATGCTGAGCGCAAAATTGCACTTTGTGCTACGAATGAAGTCAGCACTTTAGGTGTATATCACTGAACGACACCATCGCCAACAAATGTGAGAAGCCTTCAACATCCAAACACGAGATGCGTTGTGACGAGCATTTTGTTCTAATGCAAACACAGGCGCGATTATATGCTTTCATTATTTTCATCTCTTCAGATTGGCAGACAAATTTGGAGGGATGTTGTGGGCGTTGCCAACTTAAGGAGCATCTTGGCATGATCATTGTGCCTTGGCCAGTCAGAAAATTTTGCATTTCTCCAGCCTGAATGAGCTGCAGAAGGGGAGTGTTCCATCACTCTGTTGCATCATTTCTTACGGGAAAATTAAAAGAAGTACAGCAATTTGCGCTGAAAATCGCCACATATTCAGGATCAGGATTGAGGACCATTTCTAAAATACAGGAGGTACGTTTGCAGGCCTTTGTCCTTGTGAGCGTTTGCGTGAGGATACCTTCAAGACCATGACAAGAGGCGTGTTTTTGTATTCCAAAGCGTCGCTTTGGGCAGGCAGTTTGAGTGTTTCGTCGAACAGGCTGGATATGAATGGTGTATCAAGGTTTAAAACGTTACATCTTCTTCTCGAAATCCCATGCTCTGCATTTGCCTGAGCTGACTACTGAGAAGCCTCCAAACTCAGCAATACGTCTGCCATTGTATACGGTGACTTCGCATTCCTCTCGCGGCACATCACGGTACGGCGTCTCTTGTCTAACAGTCGAATCGTCGCTCCTTTCTCATGTTCCATACTTGGTATGCTTTTCCCGTCATGCAGCTTCTAGGGTGTCCGATTTGGGTCGCTTGAGTACATCAGAAAACTCCCAGAACTCTACGAGCCTGTAAAATCGGAATCCTTTCCTCGTGGCCAGGCATGCACATCTGGCTTCTTTCAGACGCCGCATGCTTTTATGGACTTGCATTATGTCCCATTTCTGTGGCTCTATCAGTTTGACAGCTAGAGTAATGTGTGCTTACTTATACTAACCAGTCTATCAGTCTTCACCATGATATGGGCATTGGCGAATCCCGAAACGAACAGTATGCCGATTTGTAACCCACCCATTTACAGTGGAGAGTCGGCTTCACTGGACAGCAGACAGTCCCGGCTTCGCATGCATTTATATCTTTATTTGTGCCCGAGCTAGTCATATTGTCACAAAATGTCAAAACCACAGCTTTGCGTTTGCTCGACGTGCGGCTCCTAGGCTTTCCAGCTCACAGTACCATGCCCGCACTGCGGCGAAGACTTGTGCACCACGCCAGCGCTGCGACGAATAATTTTTGCGCTCGATACGTTGCCGTTCTTGTAGGCTACAAGCGTCGCCAGGAAAGAAGTTAATTATCCTATCGGCTCCAAAAGATCTATCTCGAAGAAATCCGAATTTAGCCTCCAATGCCACGCACCCACGTGATGAGACCGAGGAATGCTGAGCGCAAAATTGCACTTTGTGCTACGAATGAAGTCAGCACTTTAGGTGTATATCACTGAACGACACCATCGCC
>NW_013654910.1:0-2613 GCF_000499385.1 Eimeria necatrix
CCGCTGCTGCTCCCCGAGCTGCTGCGGCTGCTGCTGCGGCTGCTGCGGCTGCTGCGGCTGCTGCTGCTGCTGCTGCTGCTGCTGCTGCTTCCGCCGCTCTGGCTGCTGCTGCTCGCCACGCTCTCCTCCTCGGCGTCCACCAAAGGCTGCCATTCAGGCTTCTCCAGAAGGAAGCTGGGGTGCTCGCTCGTAGCCCAGTTCACGGTGCTGCTGCTGCGACTCGGGTTGCTGATGCTGTGGTTGCTCATGCTGCCGTTGCTGCTGTTCGCGCCCAATGACGGGACATGACCTTCACTAGGCAAGACGCTCCCAGATAAGGAGGGCGTTATGCCCATTTGCCCTGCAGCGTAAGCAGCCGCCGCTGCTGCTGCTGCAGTCGACGCAGCCGATGCTCCCGCTGCTGCCATTGTTGCTGCTGCTGCGTTCCCCGCAGCAGCAGCACCCGCTGCTGTTGCCGCTACCTCTGCAGCATGCTTTTGCAAGAATACGTCAAAGGGCTCCTGAGAGCCCTGCAATCTCATCTGCAGCCACTTGTCGGCCGCCACTTGCAAATGTGGAAGTTCATACTGCTGTTGCTGCTGCTGTTGCCGCAGTTGCTGCTGCAGCTGCTGCTGCTGTTGTTGCTGCAGTGCTCCGCTCTCAAAGTGCACCTGACGCATAGGACCACTAAAGTTGTTTCGCGCCACTAACTGAGGCTGCTGCAGCGTCCGCGTTGCTTCCTCGGCAAGGGTGGCCTGGGACAGCACAGCAGCAGCAGCGGCAGCTTGCTGCTGCTGCTGCTGCTGCTGCTGTTGTTGCAGGATGGCCACTTCGTGTTGCAGTTGGGACTGGCGCTGGCGCTCCTGCTGCGCGGCCGCCAGTGCTTGATGCATTGCAAGCTGTTGCTGATACTGAGCAGTAGAAGCAACAGAAGCAACAGAAGGGGCAGATGTACCAGAAGCAGCAGAAGTGGTGGGGGTGAGCTGCTGCAGTGGATCACGAGCGAAAGGTGCATCAGAAGCAATGGGATTTTGCTGCTGCAGAAGAAGCTGTTGCTCTACCTGAGACGCTTGCTGTGGCTGCTGCTGCCGCGGAGGGAATTCTACATGCTGCAGTAGTTGCTGCTGCGCATGCTGTTGCATATGCCTGTGCAGCGCGCACTGATGTTCCAGGTGAAGCTGCTGCATTTGCTGCTGCTCCAGCTGATGTTGCTCCTGCATTTGCTGCAGCAGCTGCTGCTGGAGCGTCTGTTGCCGTGGCAGTTCCTGCTGAAGCCGTGCCTGTTGCTGCCGTTGCTGCTCGTCTCGCACATGTTCCTGCAGTTGTGCTGACTGAGAGATATGTGCGTGCTGCTGCTGCTGCGGCTGCACGTGGTGTTGCTGCAGCTCGTGCTGCTCTTGCCGCCCCTGGTGCACGTGCTGCTGCAGGTGCTCCTGTTGATGTTGCTGCTGCAGCGCTTGTGGATGTTGCCCCCATTTGTGTTGCTCCAGTAACTGTTGCCCTTCACGCTGCTGCTGCTGCTGTTGCTGAAGTTGCACTACTTCGTCGGGTTGCTGCTGCAGTACCGGCTGGCGAAGGGCTTGCGCGTTCACTAGCAGCGGCTGCTGCTGCCGCTGCTGCTGCTGCTGCTGGTGTTGCAAGAGCGCCTCCTGTGGCTGCATGAAGGGGAGACTTCCAGACGGCAAGGCAGGATTCAGCTCAGGAAATGCTGCTAGTGCTGCTGCTGGAGCTGCTGCTGGCGCTAAACCCCCAATTGGGGCTTGCAGCTGACTCGCAGCTGTGGCTCTTTGCTGCAGCGTATGGGGGAGAGGCGCAGCAGGAGTGATCCCTGCGGCTTGTTGCTTCTGCGCTGCTGCTGCGAGCTGAAGCTGCTGCTGCTGCAGCCACAGTTGCTGCTGCTGTAGCTCTTGGTCCTTCTGTTGCTGAACTTGCTGCTGAACTTTAGCAGCTGCAGCTGCTGCTGCCGCCGCTGCTGCTGCCTCTGTTGCTTCTGCCTCTGCCACTGACCCCAACTCTACTGGCATAATGGCTACAGAAGGGCCTCGATCAAGTATCTTGGGCGCCACATGCGGCTTCTGCTGCGCCAGCAGCTGCTGCTCCTGCAGTTGCTGCTGCTGCTGCTGCGGGATGAGCCCAAGAGGAACACTGTCAGGTGAAGGTATATTACCCCACGTCCGCCCTAACTCTGCTGCACCAGCTGCTGCTGGCATTTGCTGCGCCAACGAAATGTTGCTGCTGTTAAGGTGCCTCGCACCAATGTTCTGGATGTTTCCAGCGTTATCTGTGCAGGTGCGGTTTCGGATGTTTTCTGCTGCTGCTGCTGCTGCTGCTGATGCTGCTGCGGCATCCAACTCATCTGCTGCTGCTGCTGCTGCCTCAAGTACTCCCGCGCCGAAAAAAGCCGAAGAACCGTCGAGAGATCCTCTGCTGCCGAGTTCTCCTGAGCCCCTGCGGCCGCTAGCAAAGTTGCTGCCACTGTTGCTGCTACTATTGCTGCTGCTGCTGCTGCTGCCGACCCCACCACCCAGAACAGCATCACTGCGAAGGACAGGCACACTGGAAGGACCCACGAGCCACCTCAACGGGTCTTCAGGGCCCCCCGCCACAGCAGGCAGGGGGGCCCCCGCCAGTGGC